>NW_027249486.1:0-161726 GCF_030848795.1 Temnothorax nylanderi | reverse complement strand
AACCTACAGAAAAACACTGATAATTTGACCGGGGCATATGATATAATAATAAAGAACATTTAACGTCGATCGTGATCAGTGTGCCTTTTGTCACTCGTGGGTTGCTGACATGCTTTTCCCTCATATAACACTTCTTTTACATATGACGCGCAAACTTGTAAGTTATTTAAACTTGGCATTTTATACTTTATACTTTCTTTTCATCTTTTTATCGTAGGGCGATTATTACTCTCCTTTAATATAATATAAATTATGTCACTCTTGACAATGAGTAATAATTAATCCGTATTTGATAAATAAAAAAACCAAATATCCGAGTTTAGTGTTTTTTTTTCATTTTCTTAACGATCCACTTTTAAAAAAGGCGTGTTAACTGAGTGAATTTCGTTTGTATCGAAAAATTGAAGCCTCTTTTCCGCGATGCCGATTGGTTATCTCGATGCGTTGTGCGAGTTATTTGCAGCTGTCATTGTATATTTTGACAGTTGTGTGTATCAAGGGTTAATAGTGTAATAGTAATAGCATAATGTTAAAGCTAAATGGCGCGCGCGAAGCGCGCGCGTCTGTAATGTCTAGTCCACTTTTAAAAAGGCGTGTTAACTGAGTGAATTTCGTTTGTATCGAAAAATTGAAGCCTCTTTTCCGCGATGCCGATTGGTTATCTCGATGCGCTTACTTCATTTGCAGCTGTCATTGTATATTTTGACAGTTGTGTGTATCAAGGGTTAATAGTGTAATAGTAATAGCATAATGTTAAAGCTAAATGGCGCGCGCGAAGCGCGCGCGTCTGTAATGTCTAGTATCTTAAAAAATACAAGCGACCCCCAAATTTTATCAACAGTTTTGGATTCGGGGGGCAAAAATACATAGAACTTACCTCTTTTCAATTGATTTCTCGTTGGAGCCCTAATTGTAAAAATTTACCATATTTTTTACATGTACCTCTAATTTTTTTAATGTTTTTTAATATATGTAATTTTGTCACAAACTGTCGTGAATTATAAATCGTGTAAAGTGACCTTAAAACTAATACTCTTATTTCAATATCTTTTCTTTTTGCTTCCTCATAGAGAAAGCTTTGTGATGTCAAAAAAATTTTTTTCGAGATTTAGATGGAAATAGGTTTAGAATGTTCCAAAATGTCAAGAAATCATATTAGTAGAAAATGTCCGGAAGTATGTATGTATGTATGTATGTGTGTGTGTGTGTGTGTATACGGATTTTTTGTACACGCATCTACTTCTACAATTTTTTAGATACCGGGTTGAAATTTTGCACACAAATAGAGTATCATAGAAAGTATGTTCTCCTCTAATTTTATTAAAATCTGTTGACCGGTATGGATTTTAAAGGGATTTGTTATTTTTTGGAAAAGTGTGTTTTACGCTGTAGCTTTCTCAATATTTGAGATATCGATCTATTTCTAATTCTATTATATTCTTCAGTTTTTTCTACCCCTATTTCATATATAATTTTTTAAGATTTGGTTAATCAGTTCTTGAGTTACAGACGTTTGAAATTTCGGAGAATTTGTACATACATAGAAGCCTTATAAAGTTTGGTCTAATCAACCAAATTTTAAGAATTATATATGAAATAGGGGTAGAACAGACTGAAGAATATAACAGAATTAGAAAAAGTTGCCTATAATTAATACTAAATTGTCCAAAATTGAGACTTGAGGTATAGTCTTTAAGGGTTAAAGTTGACTTGAGTGCCAAAATGCAACGTGATACAGAATTAGAAAAAATAAAAAAAATGGAACAAAATGGAAAAATTAAGAAATATCCGAAATTAATAGGGATCATTTTAGTAAAAACATTAATTATTTAATTCATTTTTGTATAATAGTATAACAAATATTAGTCGCAATAGAGATTATCACAATAAAAAGAAACTTTTGCACATTGCTTCCTCATAGTTTTTAAGTGTGCAAGTAGAAACTTGCACATTGCTTAACCTTATAATTTTTAAGTGTACAAATTATAAATTTGAACATTACTTTCTCACAATTTTCAAGTATGCAAATTATAAATTTGCACGTTGCTTAATCAACATTTTATTTCGCTTATAAAGCTTCCTCTATGGGGAAGCCAAATTAATAAATATCTACTAATAATTATACATAAAAAAAGGCTTCGTCATAAGAGGAAGCTTT
Source organism: Temnothorax nylanderi (assembly GCF_030848795.1). Lineage (NCBI taxonomy): Eukaryota > Metazoa > Arthropoda > Insecta > Hymenoptera > Formicidae > Temnothorax > Temnothorax nylanderi. The sequence continues at coordinate 159,568 of NW_027249486.1, read as the reverse complement.
ATGAGCGAAATAAAATGTTGATTAAGCAACGTGCAAATTTATAATTCGCATACTTGAAAATTGTGAGAAAGTATAATGTTCAAATTATAATTTGTACACTTAAAAACTATGAGGAAGCAATGTGCAAGTTTCTACTTGCACACTTTTTCTATGTTCTGTCCTGTATATTCTTGTCTATCCTTTTATATCTATTTTATGTCTATCCTTTATACCTATTCTGCTCTCTTTCTCTCTCTCTCTCTCTCTCTCTCTCTCTCTCTCTCTCTCTCTCTCTCTCTCTCTCTCTCTCTCTCTCTCTCCTCTCTCTTTCTCTGTTCTATCTGCATTCGTAGGAAATGTAAACAATTGTTTTCTTTAATATTAAATAAAAAATTTTACATTTCCTCTTGACGGAGAGACCATCACCTTCTCGCGGTTTCCGTTGAGCAACAATATGTACGTTGTCCATGCATTTATTTGAGAACAAATATTACAATAAATTTATCATATTGTTGCATAAATAATTTATTCCTCTTTTTAATTTTATATTACATGTATTTACTATTAGCGAAGTAATTATACTATCAAAACAACCCAAGTAGCAAAGTGACGTCAGAAGACGACATAATGACGTCTATTTTTAGTAATACAAATTCATAACATTTTACTTAGATGCCATGATAACATCCTATTTTTCTATGGAAAACAATTTTTGTTTTATTATTCATATTATGTATATCCTTTTAATTCAGAGATTATGGATATATTTCGTATAAAAGATTTGTCAAATGAATTTGTAATGGTTCAATTTGAGAATGTCACAGCAAAATGTATAGTTCTTCCTGATGAAAATAATTTTTGGGTTTCTTTTCCTTTAATACATCAAGTTGAATAAACAAATTCTTTCTTGACTCATTTGAACTCATTGACATTTGCTAAGTTTCGGCATTCACAAAACTTTACATAGCGACAATAAAATTATTTTGAAAGAATGCATTTTAATTAATAATACAGGTCAAATTTTTTTTAAAACATTTAATTTTTTTAGTATCTCGTATGTCCTTTTATCTCTGTACTAAAAATAATGTTCATTTTATGTAAAATGTATTTTTTACATTTATATTTGATTTCATATAGTATATATTTGATTTTGTATAGTTTATTTGTTTTGTATGAATAGTCTAGATTAAAATATCTAAATATTGTTTTGTTAAAACAATGTAATTATTTACTAAAATAATATTTTGTTTGATCCTTTTGTATTAGACTTTAATTATTAAAATGAGTTCTATAAGAAAAACTAAATACTGTTTTATTATGTATAAATCCTTCACAACGATCAAATAAAACAAAAATATGACATATCAGTTTTAAACATCTTCTTGACAGTTATAACATGACCACTGCATGAAATAGTTATCATAAAACATGTTGGAAGGAAAAATTCCTTTCAACATGATTTATGGTGACTATGTATACAGTGGTTATGTAATAACTATCAAGAAGATGTTTAAAACTGATGTCATACGTGATTGTTAAAACGTCAAAGTTTCGTCATATATTGCGGTCAATTAAGTCATATATTGGTCCTATTTTTGCCGTCATTAAGACGTCAAAAAAATGACGTCGTGAGGATGTGACATATCGACGTCATTTTCGGGTCTCACGAGACCTATGTAGGACGTCAGATTGGTCATTTTGTGACCAAAATTCGCCGTCATTATGACGTCATTTTGCTACTTGGGAATATTTCTAAAACAAACAATATATAATTTAATGTTTATTTCACTTTTCTTGTGTTAACAATAATTTATTTTCTAAATTAATAACAAGATTTTTTTATAAGAAAGCGTACATATTGGCCAAGAGTGGATTTCTATTATTTACGCTTTTTCTGTTTTTTATTTCTTTTATATAGTTTATTTTCAAAATAAAGATATTATAATTTCATTAGATATCATTTATGTAATTAATCAATTTTACTAACATTTTTTGTTATTAGTTTCATTACTTTTAAAATAATTCAGAGACACACGATAGTGTTTCGCGCCTAGTGTGGGAACTGGGAAGGGCTATTCTTATTGTCATCTGCAATGTCATAATATATATGTTATTCATAAATCAAATCAGAAGGGATACGCGAGGACATAATAGACCGAGCCAAGTCAGCCGACGCGCTAACGCATACGACTTTCGAACCGGCTATGGCTATGCTTATGTCTGCGCTCTATCTCCCCGCCGAAGCTGGCCGAGCCGCGCCGAAGTCGCCGCCGAGCGCCCGCGCACACGTACACGGCTCCGTCAGCTGTGTGCGTGTCCCCACCAGGCGCGCAGGCAGCCCCGCGGCAAAACAGCACCATTGGCACCTCTGAAACACAGCCCTTGTCAGTATGTTACCACGAAAATTCCCCATGAGCTGCTCTTACTAGTGAGAATCGCTTTTCCCCCAAGTTTAGCTAATAAATTAATGAATCTCATTAAAATTAGGCTCATTTTAATCAGTAAGATCAGCCGCAGGCTGGTACATAGCCGGATTTTGCATTTTGGCTCTTAAAAATTTATTATAAATAAAATACGGACTCGCAGCTGACCCAACCTGACCCGTGTCTAGCTGCGCGTTTTCCCCACATTTATTAAAATTTTATTTCGATCCTTTTCCAAAATCCGGCTATGTACCAGCTTGCGCTGATCTTACTGATTAAACGAGCATAAGTTAATAAGATTCGTTCATTAATGAGGCTATAACTTTGGGAAAGCGAATCCGTAATTCCCGACCGGCCGACAGAGGTCTCCACTCTTACTCCTGTCGACAATTAACTGTATATAGCAATTGTATTAAATATATTTATTAATTGTAATTATAGTTAGAATTTTCTTATATAACCGGTTATCAATTATACGGCGTAGATAAATAATTCGCGTGGGCAACATCGACCAACGTTAATTAACGTCAATTACGTAATCTAATCAACTGGAGTATAAATTCCAAGCTTAATTTTGTTTTGCTACAGTTATCCTTGTGATCCATATCTAGCTCGAAAAAATAAACACTCGGAGAAATTATTTGCACAATTGAGGAGAATTCTAGCGATAACTTAGACACTCTTATTTTACTTTTTACCATGCAATTAAAAAGTGGAGCACCGGTGTATTTTTAATTATAAAGATACACCTTTTCATCGCAAAGTACGTGACATTCTACGAAATTCGATTTATCTGACCGAGAATCCAAACGTGAAAATTCCGAGCGGAAAACGTAATTAATATTTAACGGTTTATCGATCGGCTTGGAAGTTTCGCTTATCGAAAGTCGCGTTATCGAGTCGCGGACAGGCGGCAAGGTTGCAAGATTGGCTCGGCAGAAGTCGAATGAGCTTCCAAAGAGATTAATTATTCATTTGCGTCGCCCGCGCGGAAACGCACCGTCGGCGTCGGACAGGTTTTACGGATGGTCGCGCCTCTTCCGCGCGACGATCTCGCGTAAAACACGCCCGTCGGCCCCGTCGCCCGTCGCCGCTTCCGTCGGCACCGTGCCATTTAACGGTCGTAGGCAACGTGCCGCGGCAACGTTAAATAAAACGAGCGCCGTACCCCGAACCCCGCATTCCGCGTCGCGGTCGACGTGCGCTCCGCCATGCCGTGCGCGCGACGGCGACGCATCAATAAATAGCAGCGCGGAATCGCATCGCGCTTCACGCTACGCCCGACTAAACACAAACAGTAAAGAGTTATAAAATATATAAACTTTTCTCATCTGTTCGTATCCGTTGAGAAGAAGGGAGGAAAAATAGGGGCTGCAAAAACTGATTCGATCTTTTCTACTGTTCTTCGACTCGAATTAAACAGATACCGTTTTTTTTTTTTCACGGAAGCGCATAAATAAGTTCTCAACGCGGAGCAGCGTCGTAAAATTGTCGATACGCGTGTCAAGTATCGCGAAATTAAGCTTAGGAAATTTAAGCTTTTTAGGAGGATTAATTTTACGCGCAAAAGAGTCCATTGTCGACTAGACGTGGCGAGCGACCGACGGTCGAACGGCGGATTGCGGATTTGCGTACGAGCGCGCGCGCGCGCCGTGGTGCACGTCGCGTCGCACGCAGGCGGCCCGCGGCAGGCAGGTCGTAGCCGTCGTAGGCAACTTCAGACGGTTCGTGACAGCCGCGTTCGTGGGGCCGACGACGGCGAGCGCGAGTAACCGCCTAACCGGGGATACGCTTTCGCGTGCGTCGCGAGAGATCTCGTCCGCCGAACGTTCGCGTTCGGTTCGTGCTCGCAGGCAATTGTCTCGTCGGGGTAAACGGGAACGGTGAGTTCTGGTCGCTTGGTTAGAGAGTGTCGAGCGGCGCGACACCGGTGTTTCACGGTGTTTACGAGTTGCGGGTGGAGATCCGCGGCTCGTTCTCACGCGCGCGCGTTCGCCGCTCCTCTGACCTCTCCTCCACGAGGAGGTGTTTACGCGCGAAGGGCTCCGTCACGCACGTCGAGGGTAATTTTCTATTCCACGATTCTGCCCTCGGATCACGTCGTTTCAGTATCCGCGATGCTTGTATATTTACTATGTTTTTTTTTGCATGACGACATATACATGCAAGCGTGACGAGATAACACTTGCCTTGATGGCTCATTTTTGTTGCATTGTTATTGGCAACGCGATTGGCAGTCGTAAACATCGTCCATCGTCGACTAGTAGGCGTTAGTCAGTTCGTGCCTCTACTAAACGGTGCCTGTGTTTTCAGATTGAAATATGGTGGTACTTAGCAGCTTCCTGCCGCCGCAGGAAGGAATACGCCATGAGGAGCCAAATACTACGGTATATATCAATGGTAGAGAAGTGGGAAAGGGCACGTTTTACATTACGGAGAGGTAGCGAGTCTGTTCCAGTTTGCTGTTTTGAACAATCTGTAGATATGTGATGTTTTGTGTGCTCTAATTATGTATTCTTAATTGGCAGCGTGCTCTCCTGGGTGGACAGCGACACGCAACAGGGATTTTCGCTCGAGTATCCTCACATTTCATTACACGCTGTTTCGCGAGATGAACAGGTCCATCCGAGACAATGTTTATACATTATGGTCGATGCCAAAGTAGACTTGCCAGGTATATTATTTGAAGCACAAAGAATATCAATTAATAAAAATGACTTAATTTCTGTGGACCTTTTGAACGATTTTACTCCGATTCGTGTTCATACTGTTATAATTCAAGGCTTTATTTGATAAGCCTAATGTAATTGTGTAATTTCATTTGTGCAGATATGCCATTACCTTTATCATCTGAAAACGGTTCAGAAAACGAGGACGACGATGCGGACGCTCCAATTACGGAAATGCAGTTTGCGCCGGATAATACGAATAATTTAGACTTAATGTTTCAAGCAATGAATGCATGCCAAGCGCTTCATCCTGACCCACAGGACAGTTTTTCAGACGGTAAGTAATCAAATTGGATAATTATCTTATTTGCAATTAATTGGGATAATTAAAAAACTCCTGTTGTAATTAAAGAGGATATCTATGAAGACGCCGAAGAAGAGTATGAGGGTGAATATGACGAAGAGGTGGGCGCTGGAGATGCGCCTTGTATTTTACCGACAGGTATACTTAATTTTTATTCATATTATTCAAGTTCAAGTTTCTTTAGATTGAGCAATGCTTGTACTACACATTTAATGTGATAATGTTATATGGTTTTTGATCCACAATGAGACATCAAAAGAAAGAATTGGATGTCAATGTATCTGAATGATAGATTTCTAATTTTTCATTTATTAACAGAGCAAATGGGGACCACTCACACAGGAGCGGAGGCAGAAGAAGCAATGGACATCGAAGCAGGTCAATTCGAAGACGCGGAGGAAGATCCGTAAGAGGCAGTGATTAGGTGCAGATGTGCATTTAGTGTTAATTTACATGTTTATCAATTTCATATATGTATTTCGGTAGATATACGTGACGTCGTTATTGCAAAACTTACTACCGAGCCGTATCAAACGTTAAAGCACCTAAAACATTTATTTATATTCATTTTGTACATGGCGATAATTTCTTAGATAAAAATAAATAATTGTACATCAGTGTTGAGTTCTGTTTTATTCGTTCTGTTCTTTCGATAGAAAGTTTGATTACAGCCTGCAAATTTCACTTATATATCATTCGCGATCTGCAGAGGAAAAGAGACCATTTTATTTTTCAATATAGGTATGGAATCAAATGAGGTACGGAATTATGTTAAAAATATCACGGATAAGTATATAAATTGATCGTATATTCTATCACAACATAGCTTTCGTTGAAAGTCAAAATGATGATCGATTATAAGTCTGTGTAAAAATGTCTAATAACATTCGCGTCACACAAAAGGTATCATGTATACGATAAATGATATATATATATATATATATATATATATCAATGTATATCTAGTTGCATTAAAAATGCATTTGTATGATACAGTAAACCCTGCGTGTAATTAAAAATCGGCAGTGCGTTGTAATAGTCCATATTAATAGATTTTTTAAACATACATTTTGACCAGGAAAATAAATTTTATATATTTGTAATATATATATGTATACACACACATACATATATATCGAAGTTAGTTATCCTAACTTTTCTTTAACGAGGGTTTATTGTATCAGTCTTACAACTGATTCGTTCAAATGCTAACTTTCATCATCTGTACATATAATACACTCGTCCAAATTCTGATGTGTGCGATACATCATGAAACGTTCGTCCTCGAAGAAACTCTGAAACATTATAGTAAAAAGCGGTAAAACTAACCGTAGACAAAGTTAGTTAATTATATACTTGACAAGTCCGAAGCGTGAAATTTCACTTCACAAATGCATCAACAGTTTCCCAGTGGCGTGCAACCGTTCGACTTTAAAAGAGTTATTCGAGAATTTTAGTTTACCGAATTTTCTTCGGTCCGAAGATGAGATCGGCATCGGGCGCTCCTTTAGGATGATTATACTTTTGCCGTCGTTCCCTATTCAAGTTTACGGTGACCGGTCTCGTGCTTTGATTCATAGTCTCTTGATAATCTTCCTCCTCTTGCCTCTCGGTGATGTTCAAAGTCAGTCTCTTCACGCGCTCCTTCTCCTCCTTCTGTTCCTGTTCGCGATTCCTGAGATTCATAGCCAACTCGGACGACACCGGGACCGCAAGATTCTTGTACTGCTGTTTGTTACCCTTTCTCAACATCAATACAAAATCTACTGTGCTATTATCGGTCGGTCTCTCCTGCAGTTGCTCATATGTCTTCTTCGTGCTCTTTACGTGCAACGGCACAGAAATGTCTACCTGTTGCGGTTTGACCGAATCTCGCATACGGTCTTGTATATTGTCCGAGACCATTTTATCCAACGCCGACAGGAAATCATCGTCCTCCGGACAGCTCACGCGTCTTGGTCCGGCTGGCAAAGCTGCGTTCAGTTCCTCCGTCACGTCCACGATCACGCCCTCGGTGCCACCGTCCGCCGAGAGACTCTGAGATCGATCGCCCTGAGTGTTCTCTTGAGTGCCCATGGTGTCATCGCGTTCCGCATCGGCTGTCCATTCCTCTTCCGACTGCGCCTCCGAGCAATCCTCGGATTCCTCGAAATGCAGCTCGGCTATACCCTTCGCATCCCCACTACCGTTCCCGGTCATCGCTGCTTCCTCGTCGCCTTCCATAATAACGCCCATCTCATTTTCGCCTTCTGCCGCGGTATCGTCAACGGGAGGATTACCCAAGGTCGGGTAGAGGGTGTTGCGCAACTCTTCTACGGCGCATTGCGCCTCTTTGTAGCTCTGGAACAATTGCATTTTGGGTCGTAGCATCGTTAACGTGTCGCGATACATGTAATCTATCCCAACGGGGAATGGATTCTCGGACGTCCAAACCGGATCCGTGTACTTGAACCAGAAGTAGTTCTGGAAAAATACGAGGAAATAATCGAGCTTTTTCTTGCTGGATCCACCGCTAAAGTACTGGCCGCAAGTCTCCAATAATGTGCACACTAGACGAATACGAAAGAGATGATCAGGCGGATCGAGCACGCTTGGTACTGAGTGGTCCGTGCTGACGCCGAAGGTGATAAGCAAATACAAAGTACGGAAAATGTCGCCGCTCTCCACCATTCGATAATTGTACAGCTCGCCCAAGTACTTGACCATGGCAATGCGTCGTTGATTGAATTTCGGTAGGTTGATCTCCATACATAGTCGTATGTCTTCGAACACACCGTCGACCACCTGAGGCCCGATGGTCTCGTAATGGGCTACTAAGCCGGCCAATAGGCTTCCCACGCATCGAATATTAGGATACTTAACGTTGTAGGCGGCGGTGAGACATTTTATGGCGTAGGTCGACACGCTCTCATCTTCCCAGTCAAGTTTACGCATCCACTTAAGCACCTTGTCAGTATTCGTCTTGGAGAGATCCTGATAAAGTAGTTTCCTAATAAATTCATGTACAGGTGGTCTGTCCTTCTTCGTGACGCCGCCGGTCGATTCGGGTGGGTTCACGAAGTAATACGCGTTCTCGATGATCGTGACGTAGCGCGAATCAAGTGCAGTGACCGCTTTTTTACGCATCATCTGCTCTAGGTAGACCTTGGTCCTTTGATGAGAATCTGGCGAACAGAAGAGATATCGGCCGCAAATCTCCAACAGGTTGCAAGCCATTTCGATATGATGGTGTGTAAATCATGCAGTAAAACCTTCAGGCAGTACAATGCCTCTATTTGGAGTAGAGCTTAAATTTGACGAGCTCACCGATATAGCGGACCACCTTGATCTTCGACTCGATGTTAATCTGATCCTTCTTGCGCACATGGTATTTAAAGTCCTGCTTCAGCATCTGGCACAGGTCATTGCCAATCTCGGGCATTACTGGATAAAGAATAGCTGCTAAACGGGAGTAGAAGGGTAGCAAATCCTGACGAATTCTAGAAACACCGAAAAGAGCTTTTACCAGCTTCTTCTTGTTGTGCTTCGTGTTGAGATTCATCAGGAAGTTCACCGCGGCGTTGTCGATCATCTCGCGATTTACGCAATTTGGCAGATGTGTCAGGAAAGCGTCGAGCAATATTTTGTTGCTCGTGTTGGATACCTGTGGCTCCTCCACCTCCACCTCCGGCGGCTCCTCGATCTTCTCGGTCTCTTCCAGCTCGTCGAAAACAATTTCTTCGTCAAGAGCGTCTTCCGTTATTGCTGTTTCTGTTTCTGTTTTTGCGCTATCTTTCGGGGTGTCCTTCAAATACGAGCCTGGTAGAAAGACAGTCAGATCCGGTAATACTTCGTAGAAACGTCTTGTCTCTTCGTCACCCCACATATCCTCCAACATGCTGCTGTCTTCTCCCTCGTTGATCATCTTCAGGGTTTCCTCCGCTTCCGTTTTTGTCTCGTTGTCCACCGGAAGCTCGGGCATCGGCTCGTCTAACGTATCGGAGAAGCTCTGCACGCTGGTTAATAGACGCTCGTAAGAAACTTGCAGAGCTTCCAACTTTTCCTTTCGTTCCGAGCTCAATTCTCCTCTGGTTTGCAGTATCTTGCGATTCTGTTTCTCGAACGCCTGCAGCTCCTTGTGTTCCTTTAACATATGTTTGCACAAGGAGTTGTAATAGTCGCGTAGCAGCAGTCTCACGTTTTGCTGCTTGTCCGGCGATAACAATTTACTCTTTGGAATCGAAACGTTTAATTTCTCCGACAGATCTCGCACTCTTTTAGGTACAAGACCGGCATAATCCTCGCCGCAGTGCCGGCAGAAACTCAATATTATACTGGCGTTATTATGCTCCTCTTTGTCCATATTGATCAACACAGTTAACACCGAGCCAAGCAGCGACAGGCCCTGCTTGTGCGTGAATATCCCAGCGTTCACCAATTCCGCGTAGAATCGCAGATCTACTCTCAGCTTGCTGGGATTCGCGATCTTGTCGCCGATCTTGAACGACAGGATCCTTTGCCAATTTTCGAAGAAATGAGTGGAGAACTCGGCGTACGTCTGATGGAGGAAGCTGCACACTCTAATAGCAGGCGCAACGTCGGTCATCTTTATTTTGGCATCTACCAGAGCAGTGGCAACCTCGCTCACGTATTTGGTCAGGTTTAAATTCGCCATATCTTTCAGAACCGTGTCGAGCTGAGTCACGCTGAAGTTTTTCAGTTTCTTGACAAACGTAGTGTTCCTCTTGAGGCTCGAGTCGAGTTTACTGAATGACGCGTCCGGAGGTCTCGTGGGATTCAGATTGGCCGCGCGAATCTCTTCCTTCGTCGCGAGTCTCTGTTCCGTTTCACGCACGTGCTCTGTCAAGAATTGCCGGTCCTCTTCCGAGACGGGATTCGGCTCTTCGGCGGCGGCGGCGGCTTCTTTCTCAGCCGCCGCCGCTTCAGTCGCGTTCTCGGACATCGTAAGATAATCTGTAAATGCGAAGAAGATTGTAACCCCTCCCGTTTTCTCTCGAAAAATGAAATATTCCAAATTAAAATGCTATTAAATTCACAAGACAATTCGCATATTGCGACATTCGTACGATCGAGTGTTACTTCTGAAATAATGTCACGATTGAGCAAACAGGAGGTTATCGTCCTTAAATAGATACCAATTATTTTATAAACCTTGATTAGATACCTCAGGTGAAAAAATCGTTTAACGGAATTGCTCCACTTGTTTAATATCGCGCCCAAGAACTTGTCAAGGTTATGTTATGGCAGACGACAATCCATCCATCCCCATTGTACGAACCATAAGCACTGGTGAGTGGTGATAGGTTTGTTCGTGTTGCTTGAAATCCCTAAAAGTTTTTGCACCTAAAATGAGATAAATATATATTCGTACGTTGAGAGAGAGAGAAAGTGAAGATTCCAAGCGCAAAAAGTGTAAAGCCTTGTATCCACATTCCACACGGAGCTAGAAATCGCTCCGAGATTTCGGACGGCGAAAGAATTGACCAATCATCTTTAAACAATTTGGCCAATGCCATTGGTTAATTCTTTCTCCGTCCGAGATATCGGAGCGATTTCTAGCATCGTGGACACAAGGCTTAAAGCCCTTGCGCACAATAGAGCACATATTTAGTATATCTTTAGAAATAAGAATAAATATTAAATATTAGAATATATAAATATAGGAATATTTCTGTAATATTAGGATATGCAAATGTGTGTAGGAATATTCCTATATTTATATCTTACATTTTATTCTTTTCCATTGTACTACGTTACGTTTAATTATTATTATTTCTAATTCCGATTTCTAATATTTGATATTTATTATTATTCCTAATATGTGTCCTAGTGTGTAGGACCTTAAACGAACGGACCCTAATTGACCGCGATTGGTACCGCAGTTCCGACCGTTTCGATACTTCGAAAATCAATATTGCGCGCTTCAAGCTTCAATAGCTTTCGTATATTCAGTTATAACTTATGGCACGAGCTGCAACCGATTGTGGAGTTGTGTTCGATCGCTCCGAATTTTTGTGATTTATTTGTGTATCATTACATTCTAAACGCCAATCCCGCGTCCGAGAAATCGTACCTCGAACGTTTGTTGTGTTGAGCATCGCGCATGACAAACATTATATTCTACATCAACGTCGCGATTTCGGTAAAGCTCGTATCAGACTACCTACGATTGATTAGGATTGAGATCGGATTGAAATTTCATTATATAAAGTGAGTATTAGTTTTCTTTATTCTAATTGATTAAGTTTCAATCCCAAACCTAGAATCGTGATTCTATTTTCGTTTTAATTAAGTAACCTACTGAATTTATTTTTTAAATTGCTCGCGATTGGTTTCTTTATGACATTTCACACCGTTATTATCTCGCTGAAATGCAGCAAAAGTGAATTTGGCGTGTGAGTATTTTATGAACGTTTGTAATTATATCTCGGTAAATTTCGCATAACCGTGCGATACCGTATGTAGATGATCGAGTAGTAGAGAACGATAGTAGAGAACAGTGTCGCGAGATGTCGCCAGGCGTCGCGAAATTAGCCGCGCAAAAGGCGCCATTTGGTATTCGAACGCAATGCGTGCAAATGTCGAATGAGCGTCTCGAAGAGCGCGTCAGTTTTTCGCGTCGTTCTTTATCAATCGCGATCGTGGTAATTAACGTGCCGCCTACGGAAGGAGAGGATCTCCGCGACGTTCTTTCACGTTTCCGACTTTCGTAGGAAAAAGGTAAGAATGTTATGTCGCCGAGAAATTTCGTTGCAGGCTAGGTAAACGTTCCTATATTCGAGTTAAGTAAAATTATATGAAAAGCTGACTAAATACAAATAATTTTCAGCACGTCGTGGAAGCGCGTCAGGACGAAGGATGAAGGACAAAGGACAAAGGACGGAGGACGAGAGACGAAATCAGGATAGCACGTTCGTCGGGCGCAGTTTGGTGAGGAATATTTCACAGAATTTTTCTTTAAGCGTTTTGCTTGCGATAGGGTACTTTATATGGCGTCCTCAATTGCTGCGAAATAATTTGTTTTACTATTCAGTAAATTGTCGACTCGAGAATTATGATCGCGGTTATGGTTGGTTATTGCGCATGAATATATGCTATATATCCTATATAAAACCTTCATATACTCCTTTTCCTTGAGTTTCGGGGGGTAGGAGGATGGGGCGTATGAATACGAACGCGTACGTGGCCGTAGAGGCGTCTGGTATACACGGTGTCTTCGATCGAACGGATTTTTCGTCGCACGTTCCGCGCGAACAAGTTAAATCATGTAAAAAAAACTAGCGTGTAATTCGTGATGATGAGAGTCTTATGTCTATTTCTACTTATGTATAGAGTAACTTTAATTTGGATTTAACTTACTTTTTATCTTTTTCTAATTTTTAGAACTAGAAAAGGATAAAAAGGATAAATTAAACCGAAATTAAAGTTAATCTACATTGGTAAAAGTGGATGAATAGGATCTAAAGGAAATTTAAAGTGTTCGAAGTAGAGATTAAAGATTATATACAATTTTAATACATTTACACACACGTGGTTATTCAAAGACTCCAGAATTTGAAAATGCTAATATAATAAGTCTATAAATGCCAAAATATTCGAGTTCTTCAAGATGTAATTAACTCTAACGAGATTATTTCAGAATCTGAAAGTGTGATAAATACGTAATGATTGAATAATTTAACACCGTGCGCTTGCGAAGGCACGGATTCGCGAGCGAGAACGCGACGAATCGGGGACACCTGGTATAATCGCGCCGCCACAAAGAATCCATAAAAGGTTAGGCTGGCGCGTTTTTCGTGCAACACCGAAGTAGAAACACTTTAAGCTGCGACACCCTTGTGTCCCCGCGAGCATAATGACGCGTCGCTATTAGCCGCGAGGTTGTATTAAACACTCGAAAAAAAGCTTTCATGCACTTAACGAACGGCAAGTATAATGCAACGAGTGCTACTCGGTAGCGGTCGTTCGCGGTCGCTTTTTCAAAAATCTGATATTGGATATACATTCTGCGTGTTGCTGCGATCGAAGCTGATCGGGGATTCAAGGATACCTTATTTTAAAAAAAAAGGTAAGAAGTCGAATTTTTGTCAAATTGCTTTGTAAACTGTATAAAAATTTAATTATGTATGAAGTCTGAACTCCCTCGTAAAGTTTGGAAAAAAATTTAAGTTAATTTCTTCTTTGAAAAATTTAGGTGGAAAATATAATGGGATTCAACATTATTGTTCCAGATATTAGTTCATTAAGTAATACACTTAGAATAAAAATAACTGTCTAGAATAATATATTATTTTCAAGGATTTTTAAACAGTTCAGACAATATCATTAAGCAAAGGAAAAAGACATTAATACACACACAGCATCTACTTTAAAATACTACAAATTTATTGAATATTAAATACAAAGTATTTTACAATATCGACCCAGATTAAGAATACGGTATAACTTACAAATGCAAACTCGAAATTCTTGTTGAATTCTCCAGTATTCAAATTACCACAATTCGTTCATCCAATATTTCGTAGCGAGTCTTCGACGTGAGCGTTTACCGAAAGAAGGTACCGCGATAGTACGACGCGCTCACGCGCGCGGATCGAATAGCGCGAGAGACGAAGAATTAAATAAATTTTGGAATTAAATAAATTCCCCTCGTGCGCTGGCGGCGGCGATGCATCTGCGAGATCGAAGATCGGCGCGCTACGGTATGATGCCGCGCGGCAAATGTCGCGTGAAATGCGATTTCAGGCCGCGACGGTGAGTTCTCATTCGATGATTCTCGTTATCCTCGTTACAAGCTCGAAGGGGAAGGGCGGAGGGGAAGGGGAGTTGCGGGAGCAAATTGCGCGCGAGACCGTGAGAATAAATTGTCTCCGGTGTAGCGGCAACGAGGCACCCTCGCGCCCGCGCCCGTGGCGGATGCTAGATGCGGGAAGGTTGGAAGGGACGGACGACCTGTTTCGCGTCCGGGGACTCCGGCGACAAGTTCTTCCCTTTTTTTTTTCCTCCCCGACCATCAACGTTATCTCAACACGTCTGCCCGCGAATATTTAGTTACCGCGGTGAGCCGCGCTCGTTACCGTTTCATCTCGCATTACCGGGTACGTGCGACGATTCCTTGAGCCTGCCTCCAGTCTCTCCGTTTACACATCGATTGCCGATACCTCGAACACGTTGCCTTGTCGTTGCGGTTCTACTTGCCGCGCTCCTTCAGGAATTACAATTAATTTAAGGGGCATTAATCGTTCCCTCTTGCGCGCCGCAGTTGGCGCGGGTGTTAGATGCTCACCGTGACTTGCGGTTGCACGTTATTGCGAGAGAGATACTTTTACGTTACATAGGACGGCATGGAATCTTATATATGTCTTGCTATCTTACGCAGATAGCATTATGCAGATAATAATTACTGAAATCTAAGGATAAAATTAGATAATTTCTCATAATATGTAATTATCTACATATTTTAAGAAGCTTATTATTATTCTGTTAAGCGATTGTATATTATCGAGGTTTACGGCACGAACAAAACTTGCACATTTTTACTTTTCCTCTAAATGTATTTTTTACTTCGCTTTTTTAAGCATGTAATAGAATAAAACAATTCAGAATTCTAAAAATTAAAAGTAAAGATGAAAAAAAGGTTAATTAATGCTCGTTGGAAATAAATCTAGTTGATCATTTTGCTTGGCAAACTATAATAGTCGGTTCAGCATTTGACTGATGCTGACTACAATCATTACTTGAGTAGCGAAAGGGTTAAAAGGTAGAATCGTGAATAGTCGACGAACACAAAGTTCTCGAGTAGCAGTCTGCTGACAACTTCTCGCTCGCACTTCTGCAACTTCAAGGGACCGCTCAGCACTCTCTTCCTTGTTCTTAAAAGACTTCCTCCCTGGCTAATGGTCTGCCACTTGTACTTCCGTAACCGGGATGTATATTGCAGTTTTTTCTTCGCAGTGTAGAATTTGCGTGCAGACCAGAGTGTAACCGGACGTTGCGAAATACAAAAATCTAAAAGATCGTAGTACGATATTTTTTATACTTAAGAAAGCGTAGAGTGAGTGGAAAAATGTTTGTGTTATATTTACACAAAATTCAGCTCTACTTAATATTACGTGCCATGATATTGCTCCATAATTAAAGCTACAATATTTCGTTGTAACGCTAAATGCGAAATATGCATATGAAAGAGGATCCATAATGTCTCCATTGATTCAAGAATAATTTATTTGTTTCGTTTATTTGATTTCTCTGCTCAAAATTAACTCGGGATTATTTGATTACATCTTTATTTGGATAGGAGGCTGCATCTCTATGCCTGATATATGTTTTCTCGACGACAAATCTTCTCGAGATATGACACGCTCCTCTTCGTGTCAAGTCAAAGTAAACAGACAATGGGGAGAAAAACCGATGCGTACGTATATGGAAGCGTGGCGACATGTTGCTGATGGCAAAAGTCGGTGAATTTCTTTCTGAAGGGAGAACGGATCGAGGGACGCGGTAGGCGGTAGCAATCGCGTAAGCGCGAAGATGAAGAAGCAATTATTCTAATGGAGGCTTTGGGAGGATTGTAGCCGAGACAAGTGAGGTAATCCATGAATAATACCTGTGCCCCTTCCTCGGGCGCATTCCTCTTCGCGGGCTTCATCTTCCACCGTCATCCGTCGCCCTCTCATCGCCCCGACAACGACGCTTGCTTGTTGTCCTCTTCCCACTTCTGCTGATATTATGCTAAACTCCGGTAATCCTTAAATGCCACCTCAGTCTCTGCCATCGCGGATAGAGTCTGAATGTCTTGCATAACCTCGGCGAGCAATCCACCTGCTCCGCTCTTCTGGTTCCCCTTCGTTCCTTCGCGTCATCGCCGGGCTCACGGCCCGGCTCACCTGTGCGGAATTGTCCTTGTTAAATCCCTCAATGATAATTAGGAGTACACACGGAACTTCCCAGGGGGCTAAACGGATCCGCCAAAATAATGACGGAGAAGTGAAAAAAGTTCTTGAAATAAAAATTATGGTTGACGGTATATATAACATGCAATATGTGTATAAAAAATTATTTCATAGTGTGCAATGTATTGTATCGTCGCGCTTCGTTACAAAAGACATTGATCTTGAGGCGAAAAATACTATAAGCTTGATGATGACACCTGTTCGATGTTTTGCTGCCACACAAGCGCGAGACAGCAGACTACCAACGTTGATTGGTAGTCACAAAGTCACAGAATTTTTGCGATGCTCTCGAGAAAGGACATACGAAAGAACACGAGTGAAACTTAAAGGAGGAGCGAGTTAGTCTGCGCGCATTCAAGAGTGTCTAATGGTTCGATATCCATTTTCCGGACTCGTCATATCTCTATCCTTCGATCCCCTTTCTCTTTTACTTATCGATTCACGATTTATAGAGAAAACACAGAAAAAAATAGAGAAAGAGAGCAAAAGAGAGTAAACGCACGTTATTCTTCACGTCGCTATTATTGCAGAGATTACGACTACAACCGCGGCGCAATTTTTGTGTCCAGGATAAAATCGCAAGTAATCATGGGAAGTGGGGATCATGCCCGCGCGAGAGGAATTGAAGGCCAAGTGATGAGAGAGGGAGAAAAGGGTTGGTGGGTGGGAAGTGGTTAGTGCATGGCTTGCATCGTATCAGAACTCGTGCAACATTGTACCAAGCGGCTGATGATGCACTTAGGAATATTAGTAGAGCCTATAGAAGGACGGCGTGTCCTCGCTGAACGTTTGACGTTGGCCCTGCGGGCAGTCCATTCATATTCAGCAGGGTTCAATCTGATTTGTTGATCTAGGCAAGGCTGATTCGATGCTATTTCCATGTTTATCTTTGTCAATATCCTGCGCGTTCCTTTCGAAAACGTCTAAAAATATACATTATATGAAGAAAAGGAAGAGAAAAAAAGATTAGTATAATGTTATATTTATAATTATTATTGAACTTTTTTATTAATGATATTGTAGCATAAATAGAGAATTTATAATTATTTTAAGCAAATAATATTCTGTTTCTACCACGTACTTTTGCTACAGAAACACACATTTGTATGAAAAAAATGCTTATACGTAATTTTATATTTATCTTTATGAAAAAGATTGTCCAAAATTATAGAGAGCTTTGATCTCAAAATTCACAACACTGTACAGATAATGAGAAATAATGATGTCGGTTTAACATATGTTATTGCGTAAACAATTGTACTAACGACAATCGCACGCCATGCACGAATAATTGTATCGTGAAGCGGTAACCGCGGGCATTATCACATAATATGAATAGTTGGAATAATGTGTGACGCACGGAATAAATTCAACGTTATCAATCGGGAATAAAACGGCACTTTAATGGAGAAATTAGATCGTAGCAAAAAGAGGCATTTACTTTACATCTTACTCGATACAGTCGCGCGTTAATAGATGAAGCAGTGCCCGCGGCTAATACCGAGTGCTAATCATATTTGAAATCTGACCGGGCTATAAAGTTTCAACGCCTCGACCCTCCTTCGCTCTCTCGTCGGCCACTATTCCGCACGCGAGATCCCGAATCTCATTAGAATAATCGCGGTGTTGTTGAATAACGTTCGTTGAAGCAGCTCGCAAATCTGGCACCGGGACATCGCGACGAGGCTTTGTCATTATTATGGCGATACGCTTGGCGACGAGAATTCCATTATACCTTCGAATAATTCGCAATATTCGCTCGCGGAATAATATTCATTAGCATATATTTAATAAGTGCATTCACATAGAAAATGGCGCTTAATATATCACATCACTGCAGCATCAAATATTAATAATTTTAATCTTAGATTTTGGAGAAACTTTTTTTATTCAATATTTTAGAAACATCGTAGTTAATGTAGGTGTATCGAATTGATACTTTGACCCAAGGGATGAAAAAAAAAATCCTCGCGCATATATATATTACGTGATGGAAGTTAAAATAAAAGTAGATATAGGACAATATGAAAAAAAATGTCTAAAAAGGTCGATTTCTACTCAAAGTGTGTCACACTACAAAAAACACTCCTCCATAATATCTTTTATTTACACCTTTTGGGCAGAAATCAGTCTTTTTAAGAGACTTCCCTTTTTACGTAAATTATTTGAAGTTAATACATTATTATGAGAAGTTTTAGTTGCTTCCACCTGAAAACTTGCTGAGATAATATATTTCAAATGAGTGATTCATATATGATGAACTTTTGATAAAATATGACGTCTATAAGTGATCTGATCATTTTCTTTTATCTTTGAACCAGATACCTTTCACAAAAGTTACACAGCCGAGTATTTCTTCGGCGGGACTGTTTCGTTAGTGAAACCTCCTGAGGGAATTCGAAAGTTTCTCTCGTTGAGCCGGCCTTTTCGGGGCCATCGGGGATGTTTCAGCGCGGAAGTCGGGACGTGCGCGGCAAGTTTCCGTTTTTCTTCGCGAACCCTTGTTCACGCTTCGGTATGCCGGGATGCGCATTCATTTTGCAGCGCGAAATAGACGGCCGGGAATTTGTGAAATGAAGGAAGCGGTGGGACCTCGACCGAGTCCACTACCTGTTGCTGCTATGTGGACAATAAGTAGCGGAAGTTACTACTCGGATTTAATCCACCGACTGCCACCGATTTCCGTGCCATAGAAGCTGATCGTTTGCTCTTTCGTATCTTTCACGTTTTGCGTTTCATGATCGTCGTAATGTTCCGATGAATAATAGATGAATAACCTTTTTACCTATAGATGAATAATCTTTTTATCTCCGTGAAGGGAATTTTAATATTATCCTCAAACTCTTATAATATAATTTTTGTTTGCAAAGTCTTGATGATTGTAATTGATCGTCGCTGTAGTTTTTGAAAATAACTTTTATGTTTTATAACAAAAATAAAATTCACATCACAAATTTAATTTGTCGATTAATAGCTATACACGTAATTTGATGGTGGGAACAAAGTAACGTAATAAACTCGATTTAAAAGCTCGTTAAAATTGGTTGTAATGAGATTCTACAGATATACAATATCTATTTATACAGGTTATATTGATCTTTGTACTTTTGGCTCGAGAATAAAAATTTTCTCGTATATGTCAAGTTAAAGTGAATAATAAAATCATGAAGAGTTACGAATGTTTATAATTCTCTTCAAATTAGCTCTTGGAAAAGTATCCGCAGAAAGTTTGGCCAAATACACCTTTGCATTTAGGTCGATACGGCGCGCATTGAATAGCAATAGACGGAGTTCCGGTCGGTCGATCTCTTCGTCTTCGATCTTGAGTAACGAGTTGCTCGATTGGACTTCGTACTTCTTTCTCGTTTCCGTCAGGATACTCTTAAAGTTCTACCGCGGCGGAAAGTAGCGGTCAACAGGGACTCGTACTCTGGCATACACTCGACGATACCAATAAGCGGCTATTATTTGTGTTAATCTTCGACGCGGACGTTCCGAAACTTTCGACTTGATACTCCAGAGAAAGACGGAATTCTCCCGTCTAGCGTCTCCAGCAAGTCGTCAAGAAAAAGGCAGCAGCTAAAACTTCCCTCTCACAATAATATGTTCCCGTAAAAATTTTATTCTATAACATCTGTTTCTATTTCAACTTCCATCGATTTGACAAACGTAAGGAGGATGCTGAATTATTTTTTGTATTTTTAAGATGTATCTAAAAAGACCTGCGACTTGAAATTTTTCAGATAATCCAAGTATAATAAATTAAGTAATCGATTTTTTATTGCAAAATTATATATGAAATATTATTATCTAGAATAGTAAAAAATACATGTTAAAAAATTTTGTCTCTTAAAATCAATGATGTGTGATTACGTTTCTTTCTTATTAAAAATATTATATATATTTCAAAAAAAATCTTCTATAAATAAGAAGCACGTTTAATTCAATTTTGTAAGGCTAATTTATCTGAATATTAAACTGTAGATTAATCATTTTTATTTCTTGAAGAACAATTCTCTTTAATTATACGAAACGGATGAGTACGAATGGTGTCGTCACGATCGATTTAATATTCCTGGCGGAATTCCATCCGGCGAAAACTTGCATCTACGATACTCTCTCCCTTCGGAATTCCGCAGGCGTATTCCATAAGATTAATATTGACGGCTGCGAGAGCGTGCACTGATACGCACGGTAGAGCAAATTTAATTTTCGTGTCTTGGGGATAAGCAGCAGCGAGAAGACGCGGGCGAGCCAACAGCCAACCCTGCCGGACTGCGAGGGCTTTCTTCTTCGCATCGGTTACGGTCCGATGCGTATCTTCGGCCGGGAATATAATTAAAACTTTACCGCGGCATCCACAACAATGCCCGCGATATAAATCAACGAGCCGAGTGAGTAAATTAGCAGGAAGAAGCGTGCTCCGGCTGCTTTTGTCGGCGAAAGAATCGATTAATCGGTACCGAAAACGAATGCAATGATAGTTTCTGCTATGGCTGCAAATATGTTTCACAATATATTTTAATCTTCTATGTTTCTCTATGGATATGCGGTTCACTCGAGATGAGAGAGAATTATTTTTAAGAACGTTAATTAATTTTACGAACGTTAATGATATTTTTCCGATATTTGAAGAATATTACTTTTTCGAGGTAACTAATAAATTATGAAATAAATTATATATTCTGTGAATATCAAACAGTTGGTAAAGTTATCCGCTCGTAACGACGCAATGAACCATATTTCAGTTGACCGAAGTTATTCATAATCAGTCGTGTAAAAGAGCACATTGCTAGCGAGTCGTATGCGTGACGAATGTACGTACATACGTTTCCGTATAGAGCGGCCAATAAAGTATATAACCGCGTGATATCAGAGAGATTGCTCGAACATAGCCGCGAAACAGAGAGAGAGAGAGTCGTGTGCAAATTGGACGCCGGAAATACGCGCATCGTTTGTCATGCAAATACCTTCCGCCGTGCGCGCGGAAAAGCGGAATGGTGATTCGAGGGAAAAAAAGAGAGGGGGGATACGGGTCGCGGGCTTTTCTAATTTATCCGAAACGCCGGCACCGGCTCTAGCTCTAACTCCGGTGGCTCCGGCCTCGCTGGTTGGCTTCAGGCAAGGGTAAGAGTAAGAGCAATATCCATTAGCGAACGGTGTATATATGCCGCACGCGCGAGTGTCTTGGAGCACGACCAAGGGAGAGAGAAGGAGCACCGCGTATATCTGTTTGTCTATGTGATAGGAAACGGATAAGGATGAAGGAGGACAATGCGGGAAAACAGTGCGCGAAGATGGAGATTGTTTATCGTGTTTTGAAGAATCCGGAGGCGTCGATAAACGGATCCGCAAGACATCTGCTGTGATAATAATAAAAAAAAGACACGTAGTTGATAGCGAAATTAATTTTATAAGGCTGTACAGATTTCCCTAAAGAAAGAAATTTCCAGTAGTACGTACAAATTATCACAAGTGTCAAGATTTGAGCGAATTAAATTTCAAGGTGATCGATTAATTTTTAGTAGGTATTTCTTTAGCAATATAGGTAATTCAATTTAATTCTTGCGCGAGATTCTTATAGGATCTAAAGATTAGTAGCTGTTTCTCCGTTAATTATTGAGTCTGAATCCATCCATGTGAATGCACGTTTATGGGATAATAATTTGGGATTTTAATTATTATGTACGAGATAGGGTACATACCAGTAATAATTTTGCATGTAATTTTACATGCGCATAATTTTATGTAAAATACCAGACGTAGGCACAGTAATAATATAAGTTTGGGTTATATCTTATAACAGCACTTGAAGATGTAACACAGTTTGTCTCTAATAGCGTTCTACCTCTGCTATTTACCAAAGTTCTAGGATGTAATATTGCATCTGCCATATTGCCATGCGAAGCAATATATCGTACGTTTGTACCTAATGTTACACGCGTCAATACAGCGTTAAATGATTGTTCGCGACTATAATATCTTCACTTGCTCGCTTTGCGCGTTATCAACGTGCTAAACTTATTTGTAATTAAAAGAAATCTCAGGTTACAACTTTTCTTATACTATATTGAGGTGTGAAAACGTTACGATAGAAATACAATGTAGACTGAAAATGATTGCTATCAATTTCATATATCGCAATGCTATGATAGACATCGTCGGGTTCTCGGGATAAAGCGAAGCACGTTGATTAACGAGTATCGTTCCGTCGTTATCCTCTCGGCATCAACCTTATAAGCGTTAAAGGGCTGAAGAATCTATGGATCGGCGCCCTCCTTGTTAAATGGACGCCTATACAAACTGAATCAACGTCAGCGCTTCTGGCGATCATTTATCACGCTGTTCCTCAAGAACACTCGCTTACTCTCCTCCGGTCCATTTCCTTCCCGGGAAATGCCTAGTACCTGCGTCATGCAGGTTACCAAACAACGACGTGACATTAGATATTAGCAAGTACTAGCGAATATATTAATACACGACGAATAATCACAAAGATTTGAATTTTTCGCGATAAATTTTTACTGAATTTATCGAATTTTTGAATTTTTTTTAGAAAAAATGTTATGAGCTAGGTTAATCTCTTGTGTTATTATATATTATACATCAATTTATGTTTTCACCTTAAATATTGTTACATTCTCGTCTCAGATGTTTCAAATTCGTATGTATACTGGTAGTTAGCGTATTGATTTCGAGTTTCCAATCTGATATCTATTTCGTGTTTGAACATATGAGTTCGAGTCCAACTAAAGCGTTGTTTGTAGCAAGTATTGCCCAGCCGAAATGTAGTTCCTCTTTTGCGTTTGGTTTATTCTTCGCTAGTTCATCGACATTCATCGTTGTATAGTGATTCCCGGGATTTTTTTATCGATAGAACTGCGAGCCTTTTCTCGTTTAGCTTCATCCATTCTTTCGTAAGTTATGTAATCAAATAGATGAAAGACTGACATCCTTTCTTTGTTTTTTCGATAGATTTTTTGGAATTATTTGATTTTTCGACTTGAATCGCACATTTCTATATGTTATATCAAAACAAAGTTATTTATATAAATACACAAAAACGGACAATCATTAATTTTTTACTATATCTATTTATTAACGTAAATAAAGATGACAATTTTTAATTGGGAAATTACAAATAGACCAAATAACAGCCAGTAAAAACAAAAAATAACAACTAATCAGTTAAATGTAATTAAAAAGATAGCAATCTCTTGTAAACGATAGTTTACATCCTTGTTCATTTATTCTTATTATAGAATTCTTATCGCTAAATAGAAATATACTATTATACTCTAGAAATACATATATTATAACTTATTTTTTGCCGACAAAAGTATGAAAGAATCCTTAGATCTATCGAATCGTTTTCTAATACGGCCGATGGGCTTTCTGTCGTGCTATCTGCACCTCGATGGCTTTCGTGACTTTTTAGCCGCACCGTCAGAGAACTCTCCATGCTTCTCTCATGTCGATTCAGCCTCCTTCCACTGGTGCTTCGGTGGAAAGGGTTGGAAAACTCGTGGTCAGAATCGGGATTCGGGATTCGGCAAAAGTAGAAGGAGAAAGAGAGAGAGAGAGAAGTGATGCGGAGAGCCGGCGGCGGGAATGCGAATGAATAGCGGAGGTAGGGTGCGACATGAAAGGGGCGGCGAAGCCGAAGCCCCGGGTCCACAAGCGGAGACAGTAACGCTACTAATATGCAAATCTTATCATCGGATTTATTCGTCAGCCCGGCGACGAGTCTAAAACGCTCGTATGGCCCCTCTCCCCCCTTCTTTTCTCCTGGCTCTGCCGCCCCGTTCTGAGATGTCGTTCTTCCGCACGTCCTACATCGTTAATCCGAGTTAATCGTATGAATTAAGTAGATTATATTTCCTTTACCTGTGGAGCGTCGCGAGAACGCGGTGTAATTCGATTTCGCAGGCGAGGAGTTTAAGGTGGTTTGGCAGAGACTCGCCGGCTCACCGATATGGAGCGCCATTTTGGAAATTTCCTCGCTATACAGTCCCCTTTCGCTTATCTAGCGAAAAACATCTTTCTTCATTTTTATTACGTAAACATCTACGAGTGCATTATAGTTTGGAACTTCTATGTCCTGTTTTGTAATCATATTATGATCTGGTTCGAAGTCAGTTTAATCGCAACTCCTTCGGGAGGACGTTGGTGTGAAAGAGGAAGGTAAAGGATGAAGAGAAACGTACGATGGAATTATGCATGATCGTTGGATAGTTTGAAACTGGTTGACAGTTTACGTCGCAGTGCGTCCTTAACGGACCTCAGCTATCGGTCGAAGGTGCATTACCCTGTTCAAGGACATTATTGATACTTCATTATCCGATATTGGAAATTAATAGCACGGTGGGGAAGGGCAAGTGTTCAACGCCTTCCCTTTAAGTGCTCGTACGTTAATAGCAACGATATAACGAGCTGCCAATTAAAGCCGAGCTGTCCTTACGCCGGAACGTTCGATGAGTCGTTAATCGTCGGTAACTATTACGTTGAATTACTACGTAGAATGTAAACAACTTGTTTGAAACATTACTCTAGTTACGTATTGTCTAATATGATCAATTAAAAATCTAATCTTTTAAATGTGAAAATTGTTTAACATAATAAGGTTACTTGTACGAATGATCTTAACACTTTTTTATGTTATATTACAAATTGGTATTTGCAAAGACAACTAGTCGAAAATGATTCCTATATTATATATATATATATATATATATATATATATATAGTAAAGGATCAATAACTCTTACGTTATAAGGGGACAAAACAGTTCGGCGTATGCCGCGTTCGTTTGTCTAATCTCCCATGTAGGCTGTAGACTGAATTTTTGATACACGACGTGTACACGGTTCCTCTCCCAGTGGCACAGTAGAGGCAATAATATATCTGAAAGCATCGAGCATCAGGCCGGAAGTGATTTCGGTATCGCTAGAAGGTAGAGACATTGATAGGTACAAGGAAAGAAAGAAGGAAAGATGAAAGAAAAAAAACGAAAAATGGGATGAGATTAAATTGCTCCGTGGGGGCCAGTGCAGGGGCGAAAACGAGCGGGAACGTGCGGGAGTACCGAGGAGGAATGAAAGATCGGGTAAGTGCTGCTCGTCTCTCGCCTTCCTTCTCTGGAAGGCATCTCGCCGCGGATGAATCGCACTTCATGCCGATGAGTAGCCCGTTACATCCCGCTTCCGGGGCTGCCGAATAGCCCCGGCGCGAATGAGCTCGATCTCGAGAGAAGAGAGAGATTGGCGGAACCGCCGAGAGACCGCGAGGCGCGAGCTAACTAACGAATTAAGACGTACGCGTGAGACGGCAGAAAAGCTGCGAATGTGCAATGGAGGAGTCGTGAGTACTACTCCATCGCGTTATTACGGGGTAAAAATCGACGTCGTCTTGCGAGATATACGAGAATTTTGAGTAAATTAATAGCGTTCCAGAAGGTTTTTCTACTATTTCTCTCGCAATCAGATTCGCTTGTTTGTCGTCCGCCATTTCTCTAAATTAATTCTCTATTCAATTTAATTAAATTTTCGGTAGATTTGTCTGTAATAAAAAGTCGGCTATCTTATTCTGTTATAAATGAAACATACATGTACATATGGTACGCAATAATATTTTTTCTCTATAAAAAATAATTTCATTTGTCCAGTTGAATAAATATCTTACCTTTTCGCGCTATCGTACGCACCGTTAATTGTTTTCGTACTAATTATTCGTTATACTGTTAATTACCTGTGCCACAAACTATTAACACACGCATAATTACTTATTACATCGGTAATTAGATACCGCTGCAAAATTAATCGTCAATTAAAATTTACATATAGATGTCACACCGGTGAATATTGCAAACTTGCGAGCCAGGAGCTCTTCATTAAAGTATTCGTAGAATCGTAGTCTCATGATTGGTTTCATCAGCTCGAAATTCTCATTAATAATTATTAAATTGATAATATATTAACTGTTAAACGGCTCATTATAATTAATTAAGAACAATTATGTTTCTACTTATTGTTATTTCCGCGCGACACAATTTGTCGCGAGGAAAGAGCGGGCCATGCATCTCAAGCGGTCTCAGCGCCACGCTTCAGGCTTCGGGATGTCCTGAGATCGTTTACCTGGTGGTGGGCACTTAAGCTTCGATGGACTTCCCTTGGCAGGTCGGCCGTGCACTCTCGCCCGGATAAAACCGCAGCTGGGTTCGCATGGAATTACGATTATTTATGACGCCGTGACCTAAACCGGCAGTTCCCGGTCCATAGCATAATCGCTCGAAGTCAATCTTCTCGTGACCTAGCAATTTATAAATCTAACTTTTATAGTTTCGGAAAAGGGTCGACGTACTTAACAGAAAAGATGGTAACATTGAGAGATTTTAAAATAGAGATCATGCAATCTTCTCTCTCTCAGAGATTGTTCTACAGTTTTGAATCGTGTAAAGTATAATATTATCACGCATTTAAAGCATCTTTCAAAATTCGTATGCAGTACTATTGAATTCCCATTCAAAGATACTTTTCTTTTACATTTTGAACGCACTTGGTCGGCTTGGTCGGGACACCCTATGTCCTGTGCTCTTGAAATATGTATGTGCACGTAAAGGCGTGGTATAAACGTTGAAACTAGTTCGTGCGCGTCCGAACGCGCGGTCGGCGTCTTCGAAAAATACTGTTCTTCAACTTCAACTTTTCCGGCCGCGGTTTTATTCCACCGTCTTACGGCACGTGATACACCCTCTCCGGTGCCGCGTTCTCCTCTCGAAATATATAGTTAACTCGGAAAAGTAACATTTTTCAAAGTTGATGCAACTTGTGAGCTGCGTGAGCGGGCGCGCACTAGCTACTTCTATCAATTGCGCACGTACATGATACACATGTGTCATCAGCAAATGTGTGCGGTGCTTGACATTCTTAAATCGATTTTCTTTAACACGTGATAATTGCTCGAAATTGGCCGTTTGGGCTTATTTAAATATTAGATTTATCAGGGCTAAATGTGAAAATTTCTTTTACCTAAAAAAATATCTTTTGTCGACAGTTGCTCAAATACATATAAACTGCAGAATTATTTGCAGTTTGATTAAGACAGTCAGACCACGGACTATGATTATATCTCGATTAAAGCTTAATATATTCTTTTAAATAAAAGTTCAGAAAGAGATTCTCTAAAGTTGTGTAAGAAAAGGAGTTTTCACCGTATGCAATTACGGCATAGTTTTAATGCCCACTGTTTTACTGTAAAAACAGGCTGAAAGCAGTAGCATTATGTGGACATCGAGAAAACTAGGAAATCTGGTTCACGTGCGTAAAAACTCGGACGTTCTACGGCCACGGTGAAAGTAGTTCGCTAACATCAATTTTCTACTTTATGGAGTTTCGTTACTTACCGCGCGCGGCTGGTTATGTGCGCGTTTTACCTGTTGCCAACCCTTAGGTGGATTGAAACTACTGTAGGCTGTAGGCATCGCCGCGCAATCGAATTCCGCATCGACGCGACGTGCGTGGACCGAACAATTACTTCGGGATTCTATCAATGCGGGCGGCGCGTTATCAAGTTACAAGCTGATAACTGCGTGTATACCAGCGCGACCGTAAACTAGTAACTTTCGCGGGGAAACTTGCGCAGCATCATAGACACTCTCATACGAATAATTCCGTGTCATTGAAATGGCTTGCGTTCGTAGAATTGAATTAAATGATGTAACTCATTCAGAGTCCGTTCCATGACTCTACTCGCACTTAGAACTTAGCACGAAATCTGTAAAATTGAGTTTTGGCAATGTATTATTTTCAGAAAATGATCTCTTATGTTACTCTGTTTGACAATTAACAGTGGTGCTTTGAATGTGCTCGAATTTTATTATTAAAATATGTAAGTCAAGAAGTTACCCATTGTAGGAAAATTCTTAATGATATGCAAACACTTGACGCAGGGAGAAATTCATCTATGTTCAGAAGTTATCCGCGTACTATATAAGATTACCTTTACACGATACATATAATTTATGTATAAAGAAAGGAACGCGTGCATACGTGTTCATTAAAAGCACATTCTTCGCGTGTGTGTGTGTGTGTGTATGCATGTGTATTTGTGTTCGCGTGCGTTCATGCATACGCACAAGCGGGCGAGTGGCGCGAATGTGGGGCCACTTCGAAATTAGACCATGTAAGGAACGGTTGATGGGCGCGTCTCGGTCGGCGAACTAGCCGGTTTTATGGGACGATGGTTTTACGAGCGCATCTGGCCCATCCACCACCCTCTAACATCCCCCGGGTTCGTGCAGGGCCGGGCAAGGAAAGGGTTCGCGAATAGCCTCTGGTATCCTCTCGCTGACTTCATCCTCTGAAACCATACACCAATCGGGTTCACTGACGACGAGCCCGGGGTCACGCTCAGAGCTTTTCTTCGTGACGAGCGTTCACCGCGCGTTTCTGATCAGCCTAAGAGAGTTTCTGGTGGCGACGGCGGGTTGTCCGTCGTGGTTTTACACCGTGAAGGTCCTCAGGGAGGGATCATTCATGCGGCTTGTTTGCGCCGCGCTCGCCGAAAGCTTTGCAAGCTCACGCATTATCGAAGATAATGCACGGCATCATGGTGAATAGCTACCAAAAATAATTATGTTAACGAAGAAATGTAAATTCCGAGAGTGGAAAGATGGTGAAAAAATAATTTTACAAATATTATTATTCTGCGTTAAAGTTGCGATGTTTGATTATTTTGTTCGAAAGATTTTACGTCGACGAACTGACACGCATACTTCTGCTTCTACTTTCGCAGTTTTCACGACGAGTAATGTTTAATCAAACAGGCATGCCGACGTGTCTCTACGAAGAAGTTTATCGAAGGAAGCTTATCAAGAATAACAAACAAATTTTGTTATAATAACATAAATTTATTTTATATAAATTTCATTGCTATAGGCTCTACCATTACATAGTATTATAATATCAACATTTAATTTTCATATTTATACTATAAATATCGATGACATTAAATCACAAATTTTCTCTCCTGTGAAAAGTTTTTTTAATTAAAGTAAAAACAAAATAAATAAATATAAAACTATAAGAAGATATCTCGTATAACACAACTACATATAGGGTTATAATATCTTTTCTGGAGTGGCAATGAAATAACAAAAGTTGCTGTGGTTTACATTCCTCGATTCCTGAAACGTCCCGAAACAAGACGTTCTTGGTAAGAGATTGCCGACTATGCCGAATGGTGGATAGACAAGGATTATAACGTTAGACAACCGTCCATCTGTCGTCAGAGGTCTCCATCGACACTACGACATCCTTACACTCGGCAGTAACTGTCGGAGACGAGAGCACTGGGAATCCCAGTCCCGACATAAAAGAAGGAAGTTCTCCTTTGGAGTATTTATGGCGAATTCGGGAGCAAGATCCGAGATGACAGGACGTTATGTCACGCCCTTTTGAGAACAGTCGGGTCGGTCGTAAGCGATTTCTGTACGAGAGATCAGAAACGTCGGGAACTAGTTACGTGGATTTCGGGATATATACGTGTGTACATACGTGCACTTATGTATGTTGGTATCGATTGACAAGGCGAGACAGTTTGTGAAATCGGAAGGACGTAAAGGAGATTGGACGAGGGTGCGTGGCAATGGGACACGCATATAAACTCCATATCTGTCCTATTGATACCAATATCCAACTACTTCTTCGTTATGCAGCCTCCAGAACTGACATTCTTGCGATGGCGTTCCTTGCACGTATGCATGTGCGTTTTCCTCGTAGGAGCATAACTGGGAAGTGTTGTTTCGCTGAAACTCTCACCTGATAGAATTTTGATAGCGTCGCAAACGATTGGAGTTTCGCGTTATTGGTGTTTCTCTCTCGCAATTTCAGTCTTTCGCAGGACGCCTAAAGAGAAAAGAAATTGCGATTGTTATTACGGAAACTACATACGTTAGATAAAAAAAAACATTACGACGAGAGACACATCTCACAGAAAAGAAAGTCTAGGTCTTAATTATTGATCTATTTAAAATAGTTTTTATATAATTTATCTCTCATATCGTACATCAGTAAAATGTACGATTTTCTTGAAAAAGGAAGGAAGAAATAGAAATTACGATCAGCAAAGAAATGTTAACAAACTATTTCTTTTTTGTATTGCAGAAACTCTTAATCGCAGTCCCCGCGCGGAAGTACGAATTCTGTTTGAAACGTAATCCATGCATTCTTTATTCCAGCTAAGTGTAGCATGGCGCAACCCCGTTAAAACTTAAAATTACTCGTCCGCTACATAGTTAGAGCCTTTACAAGATTGTCTGCATAATTCATGAATAATGTTGCCCCGATAAGTCCAGGGAATTACAACTTTCGCTAATTCCAATATTACGCGAGAAACTTCCATCTCTTTGATGGATTCTACATCTTATTTTTCCTTCGTTCCATTCCCTTTAACTACACCGTACAATAATATTCCGATGTCATAATTTATGCATTGATAAGACTGAATTATTTTTTTCCGTGAAGAGAACAATTTTTTTTTACCTGCGACATCCTAAATTCTGCTAATATAGTAGAATCAAGCTACATTGGAAATCGATCAGCGCGACAATATTGGAATTACGACGACATTGATATCGGGCGTTATACATCGCAATGTTTGCACTAATGAAAGCTAATCACGGTCCAATGGTGCGCGGATTGCCATCAAAGACTTGTCGACGTATCTTTGACGCTTTTACAATCGACGGACCGAGGCTCGTGCGTGCGCCGATCGCGCCGCGCTTTATGTCGTCGAAAAGACGAAATCAGCTGCGCCGTATGTTTGAAACAGCCCGTACCAAAGCAAGGTCCATAGAAGTCGACGTGTTAAATGTCTGTCTCTCAAAACGTTCGCCGTGTCGACTTGGACGATTGACGTTTGAAATTCGACGCGCCGCGACGCGCCGCGCCGGTCGTCGTGCATTTCGTCATCCGTTTGCGTAAATCGTCGCGTTTGAATCAATTCGTCGCGCTTGCATATTCTCGGCGATGTCGAAAGATGTACGATGTCAGAGCGCGAAATCTGGTTCATTTAACGCTCACGAATTTCTGAGGTCGTCTTACTCCAAGCACCGCTTATACTATTTAATAACGAAAAACAAGTCATTAGGAGAGATGTGCCCTGTTTCTAATTACTTCTATTTAGGAATTGAAAGAATTATGAATAATTAGTAAACTTTACTCCTTTTTGAAACTTAACTGTCAAATTATGCTTGTTAAAGTAAGAACTTTTGGTACGTATAATTCATGTTTTTAATTTAAGATAATATTTAGTGTCGGTCATTCAGAATTAATTAACCTACATCTTTACGCTGTACAAGACAAGACTTCTCATCAAAATTACAGAATGGAGAAATTATAGAGCGAGTTGAAATATCCTCCACACGACTGTGTGGTTTGGGTTACGAGGTCGATGCCCAACGTTCGCCGAACGTCGATCGCGAAATGACACATCGATTCCGACCGCAAAAAGATTGCCAGCGTGGGCTATCGGTCACTTTTTCTCTCCCCCTCCTGTGTTTCCCTTGCGACCGGACCAGGTGTTTTCCGTCACGTTTGGCGGCGCGCACAATCGCGCGGAATTCGCGAGCACGGGCGGCGGCCGCAACGGCCGACGTTCTCGCTGGCCGACGCGTCGGCCGCGTGACGGATATGATATTGCCGGAAATAGGTACGCGATTTCCCGTGCGATCCATGCGCGCGTAATGCCGAATACAAATGGGATATGGATATACTCGGAGCGCGGCGGCCGGCGGTAAATTATACACAAGCGCGGGATTTGGCTGTGGGAAAGCGCCGAGAACCGGCCGCTGCGATGCCAGTGGCGTAAGCAGATTTTACATCGACTATAGTTATTTATCAGGCATCGGTTATCATTCACGCGATTGCATTTGTCGTGGCTCTATGGATGGTACTGAAAGAATTGACTTGACAGGATGATGGTTTCGCGAAGCCAGACCTTTATGTCAGCATATAAAAAAATTAATATCAATCTGAAGCATCTTCCTAAAGTATCATACGAAACTCTGAAAATATAGATACAATAAGTCACATAATTAATATCAATCTTAACAAACGTTTATTATTAATTTAAATTAATTAAAATTAAAAATAAGAGAGACTTCAATATTATGTCAGTCTGATCAATCGTTGAGTTACGTTACTGGCAGCAATATAGATGTTGCGCGCATAATGAATAATCGGATGTATTTCCGTAAATTGTTGCACTTTCGATCCTGTAAGAAGTTGATTTATATTTTTTGACGTTGTCAATAAAGGACTGAACAGAATCACATGAGAGGATTAAAAAACATTAATCTGCTACGCGATTTAAGTAAAGAATAATTTTTTCTCAATAAACTTATTATAAAAGTGCGCATAATTAATAATAATTGCGTTTTTGCTATGAAAAAGTATACAATCAGCTACATATTTTAAGATACAATATTTAACATAACATTTCAATAAAACATCAGTTACAAACGGTGACATTTAACGCAAATAGTGATAAAAGATTGCATCGATATAAGACATATAAGTTAAATTAATACTTCTGTGTGTGAAGGAAAATTTATCACGATTGTCATCGCAATGGCTTTGTGAAGGATTAAGTAATCAACGCGAGCGAGAGCGAGGGTGACCATCGATTACGCGGCCGATAAAAATTGCTTTCAGTTTATTCGATATGAATGCGCGATTTGTGTATTCGTTGCTGTATCACTGTTGCTCGATTCAGCGTTGAAAAATTTGTCGAACGATATTTCAGAGATATTGCAATGAAACGGAAATTCTCCCCCATGCCATTACATCGTAGATTTATGGTCAAATATTTTTATAATTGACGTCCACCAAGTTATATATATCTATATAGATATATGACAAACAAATTCGATAACGCGTGCAATTTGAATTTCAAATACAAAACCGAATTTGAGGAAGTTGCCGGCAGTGTTTTGCGAAATATATCTCCGTGTGTAAACAAACAAATAGATTACCATTTTACATTCTCTAACTTCCACGTTTATACATTAAATAACCTCCGCATCACGATCTATGCACGAATATGTTGAATACTTTACATATTCTCAGTTACAAACAGAGTCCGTTAAGTTTTATTTGTGGCTTTGGTAGAGAATGTTTCTAACGCAGAGAATAAAATGGACATTTGCCCTCCCTTTTACATAAAAGCTATTTAATTAAAAGTGGAACATCAAGGGGAAAGCGATAGAGGTATATTGCCATTCCGAACGTCGAATGATTGCGCGTCAAATAAGCGACGCTTAACAATTGTGTCTTTCCAAGATTTATTTGTTTTACAAAGCCGCCAGCCAGGTCCATTACCGTTCCGCTGACTGGTGTGCATGCCGGTCATATCCGCGTGTGCACAAAGGGGACATTTTGCTGTAACGGAGAACACGTCAAAGACCCGTCGTGCGCTGTCGCTCCGACTTGTGTGACCGTGTAGATGTCTGACATGACTATATATGTACATACGTATACAACAATTGTTGCATGTCCGCGTTTCCTCTCTCTCCCTCCCCCTCCCTCTCTCTCTCTCTCTCTCTCTCTCTCTCTCTCTCTCTCTGTATCCGCTTGTAGTTTCCGTCATAGGATACACGATTGGTCTACAAAGGCCTTTACAAGAGGAAGGCGAACGGTCCCAAGATTGTCGAAATCGTGCGCAATGTCGTGGCTAATGGCTCTCTGTGGCAATGTCAAATCGCTTGAAGTAAAGGGCGGCCGTAACGCCTATCGCGACAATCGTTCTGTTGATTTAACCGATGCAAAACGTACTGCGCTAATTTCGAACGGCAACAGACAATCAGTAAAATTTACAATTGAAGTTGGTTTATTATCCAAATTCTATATGTATCGGGAAAGAATTAATCATTAACATATTTTTCTTCTGTATTTTCCCTCTGTAAAAATAAAAAAGAGCTTAAAAAACAGATATTAATATTTCGTTTTAACTGAGGAGAGAATGTCAGATAGCACAAGTAATATAACGAATAGGATTCATGACTGCTCAAATTTATCTGAAAACTCGACACAATGAATAATATAATTATGCGCGCCAAAATATCTTATTTTTCAGCATGGATGGCAGTATTACGCGTAACCAATCCTGCAGCTATAAAACTGATTATGTCGAGTTTGTAGTTAAGCGAAAATGTAACAAACTATTTAATGCTTTAATTCCAAGAGCTTCCAACTGTATAGCAATTATTCAAAATCTTTCGATAAGTATATAAATTTATATGACTATATGACGAGACTATCGCAAGTAATGATGAGCAATCTTTGAGAATGGAAGAATCAACCATTATTCTTTCTCTAATAAGTAAGTGTGATTGATGCACGCGTGGGGAGAGCTCTGCGAACTAATAAGATCGTATAATATATAATTGATCGAATTCCCCCATCCGCGAGAGAGAACTTTTATTATCCTCGAACGCGTCGCCGTGACTTCGTCGTCCGTGATTTCGCTCCCACCTCGACTTTCTTGCGAATCTTCATTACGTACGCACTGAACTATGAACAGCTTCTGAAAGTTAAAGCCACTTATCGACGACGGCGGCGGCATATCTCCGGCGGGTTTAATCTACCCTGGAATCTGAGTTCGCCGGGAAAACCGTTCGCAGAACAGAAAGAGAGAGAGAGAGAGAGAGGGACCCGGCTACTGCTGGCGGCCGATTACCATCCGGGAATGTTTATTAAATCCTACGATTCTTTCCGTCAGTTCTTTTCATTTATCCGGTTAAAAGTTCGACTCGGTTGTCGATCGGAGAGATTGCGCTCTTTCCGCTTCTCCATTGACTCCGTACATATATATCATCGATCTCTTTCATTAACTTCTGCAATTCGCACGACATCCTCGCGAGCAAACTCGAGTTATCAGAGTTACATCTCGGTGGGAAATTCCGTGGAATCTACATTATTCTGTACTAGCACTCTTCAGAAATATATCCTTTGGAAATCTTCTTATGTAATCATTCGTATTTAGTCGTTATTTCTTTACTGATTATTTCCTTTTTCATCGACAATTTTCAGATCTTATAAAAATGTGAGAGGAAAGGGAATCACTTTGTAAATAATCAGTTACTAATAAAATTTAATTTGATTTTATAAAATACATACAGAATATAGAAAATATATTTTCTACATTTTGCTACAGGGTTAGGAGAAAATAATTAAATTCCTGTTATTAATTTCTGCTTTTTCGCGCGCGCACGTGCCGTTCTCGAGGCAGTTTTGCCGTTTATTCCGATAGTTCCGGCGCGACCATTCATTGACGCCTGCGCTCATGCCAAACCGGCAGTCGCTTCGGCCGACTGCACAATCTATGAAAGCGACCGGCGGAATTTCATTAGCATTGAACGCCACCGGTCGAACTGTCCAAGTCGGCTGCTTGTCCAAGTCTCCGTCTTTCTCCCTCGTGTTCCTTCCTTGCGGTACATCCGGCTATATTCGTTTGGAAACGTCTCGCTTGCAAGCTACTACGGGGCGGATGTAAAAGTTTAGATATTAATTATTTACGCGTGAATTTTTTTTTACTCAGCACTATGAAAAATATTAAGATTTTGAGCGATATTACTGAATCAACTTTCTTAATTAAAATAATTTTTGTATTTTTTGGTCACACTCGTAACATGTTTTGCCGGTTTTGCTAATATACATATAAAATACCTTAGGATACAGGCCATCTGTTACCTGTCTGTAGCAATCCAACCACGAGGGACGCGCAGGTGGAATGGTAGTAATGCGACATCGAATTATTCGCGGGATATCGCCCTCCCTCTCTATGCATCCTGCATGTAATCCCTTGTAATCGTGCATATAGTTAATGGGACATTAGAGATATAGGCAGCGCTCTATCGAAATCTAGTATTCCATCAAATCATTCTTGGACACTTCAATCAGGATTCGTAATTCACGCGGTAATTCAATTTTCATGAATTCCCGCATGTGACAGAGATTTCAGATTAAATTTTACAATCTTAGAAAAGTTCACATTTACAATGTCCAAATAATAAGAAATAATTAAAATTGCTTTAAAATAGCTTAAGATTTCACGAGAATTTATTTTATTCATTGATTTTGTTAACAAATGATTGACATTTTGGCGAGAATAAGATTATCACAGTTTAATTAATAAATGTCTTCAAACTTGATTGTTTTAATTATTTTATATATATATAGTAATCGCGCGCGCGATAATATAATGAATTATTTATTCAAACTGTTTATTCAAATGGTGTCATCATAAAAACTTAAAATTTACTTATTTATTCATTTATTTTTCGTAAGATGTAATATTTGCATAATGTCCTTTAAAAATGACAATGAAATAATATCTAATTAATATTATACATTAATAAACAATTCTACATAGTAAATAATCGATCAATAATTTAAAAAATGAGCGAGAAGAGATTGATTGAATGACTCGATTAGCTTAGTGGGTAAACAAGAGGGAGGGGTTAACCGCCCGTGCTATATCCACGATAATGCACCGTATTCACTGCCAATAAGCATAGCACAAATGATTCGTCAATCGTTCGTGGAATATGATTAAATTCTATATATATCGTATTATTCAGTTTACTCTATTAATAGTAGTCCTCAATATTGAAAGTTTATATAAAAAATTTAATAAAGATTAATTCAAACTTAAATATTTATAAATAAGCTCTTTTGCTAAATATAGTTTTGAGTAAGAAATATTGATATTACAAAGAGCTAAATGGTTATTAGGTATTGATTTTTCAAAAAAGGATATATTATTTTTCGTATAGCTAAATTTTTATCTTTTATTATTTATTATCTCTCTAATTATGGATTAATTATTCTTATCAATTACAATGTAAAGCGATCGATTTTGTCGAAAAGATTTGGCTCAATTAATTTTCTCAGATTTTTTCCCGCACTTTCATATCGCAAATAAACCATCCTGAGCGCGTAGATATTCGATAGGCTTTGCCAATATACGCCAAGGGGTTTACGAAGGAGCTCGCATCCGCGGCGAGATATAATGGCCGAAATTCGATCGCGCTTGGTCAGATTTTCTGGACAGTCGGCGAATCTATTGCATTAAGCTCTTTACAGTTGGTCAGCGGATAGCGGGAAGATCTAATTTGCCATGTGGAACGTATAGAGAGAGGAAGGTGGTGTACGCGCACGCCCTTGCGCACGCCACATATACATGCACATAGGATATCGAAAGGGTAAGCAAAGGGACAAATTGCGAGATCAAACAAGAGATGCCAAGGGAAGATAAGGAATTAGGGCTCTTATATATTTAAAATAATTTTTATTAGAATTTTGTATATTTTTAATTAAAATTTATTTAACACGTTAAAAATATATTAAAAATTAACTTTTTAAAGCAGTTAAAATTTCTAATGTTGTTAAAATAAATTATTTATTGTATAATAAAACAAAACAATAAAATAAGATTTCTATCGAATTGAGAATAGCTAATGAATCTAATATATTTGACGTCAACTCTTGCGTTTTCTTCGTATTTTGAGGCGACTTTTCTCCGTATTTTGAGGCAGCGCTTTCTGTGAATATAAAACTTTTGACAAACCTATGCAAAGCTTACACCGCGGTACATAAATACCATGCGCACAGATACTCGATGGACAAAACGACTCTGTCGAGAGGGAGGATTGGTTGTGGTGGTAGGGCGGACGTTGCCGGTCCTGTGTCCTACCCAGAGCGCCCATTCCCAAAGTCCATTACGGATTCCGTGGAATTATGCCGATTAGCCCGGGATCCCGGAATTTACACCGGACTAACGCTCAATACTAGTTGCCGTAGCGAAATCTCATCTCGTGGAAATAATTAAAACCCGCACACCACCCATTCGCCGCGCGGGTCTGTCTCTATCGCTCCCCCCCGCTAACTCGTTCTCTTCTCGGCTACTCGTCACACTCCGTTCTCGACGGCGACGTCGCAGTCGTCAGCGTCGGCGTTGTCCTCGGTGGGCATCGTTTGCCATGAATGAGGAAGAGGAAGATTATAAACGACGAGAGGCGAAAGCGCGCCGCGATGAACACTGCGAATGTAATCGTGAGTCGCGCGGCGAGTCAGAATCGAGGAAGAAAAAACGAGTACGTGGCGAAAAAAGGGATTCCCGACGAAATGCCATAACGCCGTTTTGCAATTATCCCTCTGAATGCATGCGATTTTAAGATCATTAAGGAACGCGAGCTTGTTAAAAACTTACCTCGGGACTCCTCCGCACTTTTAGTGGATGCGTTTGAATTATGATTGTTAGTGGCGACTATCGGATTTGAGATTCGAAAATTGTGCAAGTACGACTTAAATTTTTTTAAATCAATAATAAGAGATTATTGGGTATTTAAAATTTATTAGCTACTTTTTCTAGTTGCACATTTTTCTATTTATACAAGATGTTAGTGAATAGCCTCAAGCCATGTTTAATTGGAAATCTTATCTACTCGAGAAGACTTAATTTAATTACGAAGAGTGATTTCAACTAACTGTCAAATATAAGAAAGCAAGGAATGGATCAAGAAAGAAGGATATAAGATCGTGTCAAATTAAAATAGCAAATTCATAAAACAATTAAAACACATAATAAAACAAAACATTATGCCAGCAAAAAGCGCACTCGCGGCTAGCGTTTTTTAACGAATGGAACACCGACTTGTTAATTAAAAGACAACCGGCGGAGCGCGAGGCTCGCTTATCGGTTTGCGAGCTTTAATACGTTCGCACGCACAAGCGAACGAGCTTTTAATCGCCGACTTGCTGCGGCGATCTTCGATTCCATTTGCGGATAAAACCGATTGCAAAGTAATCGGATAACCGATCGCAGGCGAGCGACGGCGCGACACGGCCAATGCGCCGCGCGATCAGGGGATATTGATCAAATATTTAATATCGCCCAGGGATCTGCGCGCGCGGGTAACGCATTCCGGGCACAATGAACGGCGCTCATTAGCAGCCGGTTCGTTATTCAAAGTTTGACGTGTTCGATCTCTGAAGTTCGCGCCCCGACGAGGGAGGTCCGTAGACGCGGGAGAATATTTCCCCGCTTCACTTCGGAAACAAACGAACTTCCGGCGCGGATTTTTACGTCCTTTTAGAAGGTCCCACTTATAGAAGCATTTCTTAGGTATATTAAGCTACCTAAGCCAAATTATCAGAACACAAAAAATTTTATATGGAATTAATTTGCTAATTATTTGCTATTTTTTGCTTTTAAAAGTAATTTTTTTGATCCAGCTATTAAAAAGTTACAAAGGGCTGAATAGCTTAAGATTAAGCTGCCACGCTATTGTAAAAAACAGCATATAGGTACATAAGTCAAAACAATAAATTAATAATACCAAAATTATTTGCTACTTTTTTGCTATTTTTTGCAAATAATTTTGGTATTATTAATTTTTTGCTTTGACTTATGTATATGCTGTTTTTTATAATGGCGTGGCAGCTTAATCTTAAGCTATCCAGCCTTTTGTAACTTTTTAATAGTGTGATGCAACATTCATATATATATTATAATTTCGCTGGATGGAGAAATTAAAAACTGAAACGTAAGCGTAATAATGACAATATTGAGCTTTACGCGTACATCTGCAAGATGCGCTGTGAGACGCTTCACCATACATCGCTTTTCCGTTATAGTACTGCATATCCCTTGCGGTATCTGTTTACGAGACCCGATCGAGTCACTTGGTCGCCGGGACAGGACAGCGACATTAATCAATTTTATCATCGAGCGGTCGATTTCAGGCTGGATGCCGCATCAAAGGCCCGCGCAAATTCTATCAAACGGCGGTCCGCCCGTCCGCATTATATTAATTGGGCTCCGCACATAACACACAGCAATAATATTAGCGAAATAATATAATAACGCTATCGGCACTCGGCCACTAGGCTGACCGCCGTCCAGCGGCCGTCGACATTATTTCGCAACGTGAGGCAGCGCAAACATATTTGCATAATATGTATCCCACTATCGCACCTCCTCCTCCTCCTCCTCCTCTCCTCCGCCCAAACCAGAAATTCGAAATGCGGCTGTAATCAGCGAACGCCGCCTTTCGTATCGATGATGCATCACAACGCACGAGATGCGTTTAGCATGACGAACCGGCTGATTGAAAGCTATTTCAATGTATGGGACGTGTATCAGATTGTGGCTACACGAGGTTATCTCGAGTGCCCGTTATTCTCAGCGACGCGACGCCAAGATATAGTTTATAAATATGCTTGATTAACCGACGTTAATCATAATTTTTTTTTTCAAATTAAGAAATTCAAATAGGTTTAGTTCAAAAGGTTGGCAATTCAAAGCGCAGTTGAGGTATAAAAACGGAACCGCACGAGACATTATTACCCTTTACTCTGCGAGGTCTTAAGGTACGTCGCGACGCCGCGCCGGTCTGGTTACTGTGCTTCACGCTTTATGAGTTTACACGCGCGGTAAGATTCGCGATAGAGCGCGGAGCTCGCTTCGCTCCTCTTTACCTTACTTCAGGTAGTACGTGCACCGTGCCCGTAATACCCGCAACAATCTTGCGCCGTGCCGATAAATACCAAATTCCACGCTTAGCAAACGGAACAGATCACGGATCACGAGTACGGAATAAATATTAAAAATGAATTATACAATGACTGTATATAATCTTATAGTCGCATAATCTTAGATTCATAGAATTAGTCTCGATGCGACGTAGAATCTTTTATATCTCTTGCTTCGATATCATAGCAAAAGATCTTTTGAAGTCGCTTTTCATTCCAATCATATGAATGGATGTTTGTTGCTTTCCACTGGGATTACACAAAGCTTCCTCTGTTATCCTGTATCCTAATTTATATGCTAAATTATTCTACTTCTTTCTATTCCGCAATATTTTGCGCCACGCACGCAACATATATTTTTTATTATTTTTTACTAAAAACTAATACTGATATTATTTTGTCAACTGTACACATATTAATAAATAACAATAATAAAATATTATAGCAAAGTATTCTATAATTATATATTTCCCCGATTGCGCGCGATGATTGTAATCTGACACTTATATCTCTATTTCTACTTATTTTCTCTTTATCTCTATTTTATTTCAATCATATAATTATTTTGCCATTTGTTATTACTTAAATGGTCAGATATTACCGACTATACGTAAATAGTTCTGCTTAGTATTATTGAGCGTGTGCAACGCCATAGAAACTCGTATACGTAGATACGATTGGATACGCCACCGTAAACTACACGGTCCCTTATTGCAGAGACCGTTAGATGAAATATAAAAAGTTTCATCAACGTTACCGTTGGGCGCAAGAGAAAGCGGAAACACGAAATATGAAGCCGGAATTATTCCGGATCTACGTCGCGTGCAATTATACACGCGCAACAGTTACGTCGCCGTGGCTCGTACAATATCCGATGCTTGAGTTTATAACGATGAGTGATGTGGGCCCGTTTTATGAACGGAAACAAGCGAGATCACAAATATCGTAGTAATGGAAAAAATTTTCAGTTTTAACCTCTTGGTAGGAAAAAAATCTAATTTTAGTTTATCAGAAATTGCAACACTCGAGAACAATGCGAACAAATGTCACCTGCTGTCCTTTTTTTTTTAATTACCTCATCACAAGTATTTCTGGTATTGCAGGTTATAAAAGAGACGATAAGGTAATTATTCTAGCTCTATTTCTAAGGTATGGTATTTGCTTGTTATGCATACAGACATGATTTAAAGGGATATAGAAGACATGTTTATAGGATTCGGAAAAGTTCTATAAATAGTTGATAGGCGACATGTCTATAGAAGTTCTGCTTTTCTGCTGACACTCATTGTCAGATCTATATTGACAAGAAATACGAGAAAGTTATTTTTATCATTTATGCAGAAAAATTATAATTGTCAATATGCACAAAATAACTTTATATTTAACGTTTCGCATCGATTTCAACATTAATTAACCGCGTGCAAATAAGCTCCAAAAATATCGTTTTACCGAAGCGGTCGTGTACCTTTAAAGGAATCTTGGCTCTCTGAGCCTGTACGTCAGCTTGAATTCCGGAAAATTACTTCGTGTCCGGGTCATCTTTGATGCGATCGTCTCTATGGATATCCATTTACAATGATATCGATAGACACGGCCTCTTGCTCAGCTCGGAACATATAGGTCGTTGAACTATATCTGCGATATTGGTGACCCTCTTTACACAACAAATTTATTCACAACGAGGAATTTATTAATTCGGAAACGCATGTCTTTACTTTGTTTGTACAACATATAAATATTAGCAAACATCTTAACGTTTATTAAAAAGAGAGAGCATTATACTTTTTTTATCTCTTACTTTATCAATAATATCCCAAAGAACATTGTGACGTCTTACATTTTTATAAGACATCTTACAAAACTATCAGAAAAACACTATTATGACCCGATTTATTTACATGTTGTCTAAGATTGTTCCGGTCTTGAGTTACCAGAATTTCTATTGGAAATTGTATCATTGGTTTTGCAGAAGAGTAGAAATTAGGAATTAAATATTCGATTATTTTCTAACTTCTTGTAATTTTGTTATTGGTTATTAGCGTCAAGTTTGAGCATGTTTGGCAAGAGTTTTGCTTGCAGGAATATGCTTAAAACAATACCGGTTTACACGCATAATTGACGGCGTCAAAGTTTTCCTTTATTCCATCGATGCGCACACGAATACAATCGATAAGAGTTGATTACATCCTTAGGGGAAACTTCCTCAATATACTGATAAAGTATTTGAGAAGAGCTAGTATATCCGCGATAACGATAATATATCTTGCGCGGAATCATTTGCAAAATAATAATTAAATATTTTTGATAGAAAGATTATCGAATTGCAAAAGTTTAATAAAAACATAGTTTGGATGCCAAAATCGGAAACGATATAAATGTTTACACAAAATGATCTTCTCTCGAAAAGCATTAAAGTTAATAATAATGGTTAATGATAATGCTATTTAAATTACGACGTGCTTTCATACAGGTCATACGAATTCTATTAATTATAAATTTGAGGAAGAGATCTAACATACATATTAATTAATGTAAAATTAATTTAGCTATTAACATACCAACATTTGTTCATGATTTAGTGATTTAAAAACGATACATTTATTCATACACGAATAAATATCTAAATTTAGAAAAGTTGCTTATTTAAAAAATAAGAAAAGTATGCAATTAATTTTTCTGATTCTATATAAACATGCGTTTACATTTAATGGCAATTTTTAAATCCAAACTATGTAGTAAGTTAAATTGTTAAAAAATCTAACTGTTTAGGTTTAAAAATCTTTAGATTGTTGATAACATGTAATATAGTTATGCTTGTTACATTTATTACATTTAATAGTTATGCTGATTGTTTGTGTAAAGATGCTCGCGCAAAATTTAACTGCAGTAATCGTAGAACTTCATCTCGGTGATCTGAAACGATGCACGCGTGGCAACGCTTTGATATCGGAATCCGTGTATCCGTTCAAATCGTTGTTTGTCCGCTCCGAAGTTTATCGGTTTCTCAGCAATTTCTCAAAGTTGCCGCTGTGTTCCAGGCGCAGCAGCGTGTGCAGGCATCATCTCTGCTCGCCGCCGGTTTCCTCCGCCCCCCCTCGCCTTCTCTCGATCCCGTCGCAACCCTCGTTCGCTACGCGACCCTGCGGAATTCCTTTGGAAACTTTCCGATATTCATATCTGCTCGCTACTACATCAAAAATTCCAAGCTCGCCCCGCTCAGCCCGCGAGAGTTCTCTCTCAGTTATAAAGGATTCGCAGCCACTTACAATATCAGCCCGCCCTTTCCCTGCCATCTCATCCTCTCTCGGTATCCACCCTCTCCAATTTGCCCCCCCCCCCCTCGTCTCTTCTCACCATTTCTCTCTCTTTCTCTCTCT
Source organism: Temnothorax nylanderi (assembly GCF_030848795.1). Taxonomy (NCBI): domain Eukaryota; kingdom Metazoa; phylum Arthropoda; class Insecta; order Hymenoptera; family Formicidae; genus Temnothorax; species Temnothorax nylanderi. The sequence continues at coordinate 115,211 of NW_027249486.1, read as the reverse complement.
CTTTCATGTCTCCAGCCCGTTCGCCATCATCGACATTCGAAAGACCCTGCCTTCTTCGTCCTTTCTTCGGCATTTGCCTTACTATCAGCACTTGCCTTACTATCAGCACTCGGCCTTCACGGCTACGGTCACCCTTTCCGGCGTTTTCTCGCTGATCTGGATTAACGAGGCAACCCTTTTTCTGCCGACTTTTCGGAGGAGTCCGAACTACGGTCCATTCGGCTCGTTCGTGACTCGACTCGGAACGAGGCCGGTATGTACGTATCCAGAGAGAGAGAGGCAGATTCTGCGGCTCACCCTCGTCGGCTGTCTGAGTACTTTCGATTCCTTGGCGGGATCCAATCGGGATCTTGGAAAACAGCTTGGGTTATCACGTCGGATTCATGTCTGATTATGTACATGAACTAATAGATCACGTAGATCGTACACACTCGTATTAAGTTAGCTTTGAATTAAATGCCACTCTTTCTTTTTTAGCTACGTACGTTTCGATAAATCAGAATGCGCGCCATTTCTGGGATATTTTGAAAATACTCGGAAAATACTTGCTTACAATTAGTGAGAAGATATTTTCTCACTAACAGTAAGAGCAAAACAGAGAGGAAGAGAGAGAAAGAAAGAGAAAAAGAGTGATCGGACGTTGTCTTGGCAAGAATTTACAGGATGGTTTAATTGGCGAGGTATTTAATATCGAAGCTTAAGAGATTTTATAAACTTAAGCGTCAAAAGCGTAGATTGGTAACAAAAGTTTGTTGTTCAATTAATTTGCAGTGGACCTCGCTTAAACAGTAACTTAGCTAGAGACTTGATTATCAAGATATTTAAAGTTGCAAACTAAAAAGCTCCTACAAATTGGACAGTTCTGCGCGAATTTTTGCCGAGAGACGTAAGCTCTTGTATCTCGCACACGCGCACGTATCCCGCTGTAATGAATGCCGAGTAGATTTATCGTTCCCGCGGAGCTCGTCGTCCTTAATTAATGACCGGCCGCGCGGAGCTCGTCGTTTCGTCGTGGATTAATTCGCCTCGAAGTGTCTACTAATTATCAATGGGTTCGCGTTGCGCGCTCGTCACGGCATCGAAATTCCGGCTAGAGGTGCCGCGCCGCAAATCCGCGAGTGCACGCAAGCGCTAAGCGCGCGTATGCACGCGGATTTCTCGGTTCTGCGTATCCTGCGTGTTCGCAGAAGCGAGAAACAGGATTGACAGGAAGGAGGAGAGAGCGATCCGCGAACTCGTTGAGCATGAACGGCCAATCGTTCGCGGCACGGAAACCGGTTGCGGTGTAAACGTCACGTTCCAGAGGGCGTCTACAATAGCTCATTAAATTGAATAATCATCGAGGGCCCGCAGGTACGCTGTACCTGCAATTTACTTGGTCATTGCGCGCTAAGCTCGAAAGCTCGCTCGAAAGCTCGCTCGGATGTAACGAGCGAACGATCTGTTGCCCGCCTCGCATTACACTCGTGCTCTTCATTTTGAACTACATTAACCCGTAGTCCAGAATCGAGACTGATGAGAATATTCGAATTTACTTATTTTTTTCCATCAGCTACTTACTTCCGATTTCTTGTCAACAGTGTTAGAAATTGATTCGTAGTTCTTTTTATAATTATTTTATTATAGTTGATGTAAATTTTTAATATAACGTTTGAACAATGATGCTTTATCTTCAGTAGAGAGAGAAAAAGAGTGATTAGATATTGTCTTAGCAGGGGGGAATTTACAGAAATTTTAATAAATTAAAAATATTTCGTATTTTATTGCAATTTAGGATAAAAAGATAAATATAATTATGAGATGTAGGATTAAGTGAATTACAATAAATTAAGAAAATTTATGAGGATAAAATATTGCTTGTGCATATTCTGATTTATATTTAAATATAGAAGAAGATATTATAAGTGCCAATGAATTAGCACACACACATCTCAACTGTATATAAATTTATATAGAAATGCTACAAATATATGTGATATAATTTTATGTTAATTAGTTAAAAATTAATTAAGTGAAGCAAAACATACAATTAACAAACGTGATGAGCATTATTATTTAATGTTACAAATATTGTCATTTTTGTCTCTTATATAAGTATCTTACCATTTATGCGATGAATTTTTAGCGATTCGCTAACGCGTAATCGTCTGCATTAAAATATGCAACACGGAGTCACGTTCCAATTAATTCTCATAATAGTCATTAATTAGTTCCCGCAATTACGAGAGTCATATTCGAAACTGTAATCCCGATCGAAATTGAATACGCCGGACGTGCGCGAGTATGCGTGCGCGAGTTGATATTAGCATCTCTGTGATATAAATTGTTTGTACAATTAAAAGTGCCGCTACACCGATGCGTATTATAATCAAAAAGTAGTCATCTCTCCTCGTAATCAATAACGTCGTATGTAACATCATAATTTAATTACCACATCATGAGCAAAATGACATCTTTGAATGTCATATTTCACTTTTAATCTTTAATAAGACATCTATCTAGAGCAATTTGACATTTGTAATCTTTAGATTCATTATTTCTACAATGATAGCAGTCTTATTTAATGTTAAACTATTACTTATTTAAATGACGGGTTTATATCTCAAGCGAGAGAGACAACTGCCAGTTGTATACTTACCTCATTTTGGATATTAAGAATTCAATCTATAATACATGCAATTGATGAAGATAATCGTATTAATTATGTATTAATCCCGAAAACTTATATTATAATTCAGTTACGTTATTAGTCTTTGTTAAAATTGTCAAAATCATCTTTCGCTTGGAAAATAAATTTATATTTCAAAATAATCCATCTTTCTCCCGACACTATCGAACGTACCGGCAGAATCGAGAATACACCGCAATGCTATTTTGGCATCTCTAGCAGCTCATTAAATCGAATAATTATCAGCTATAATCGTATTGTACGGCATATACACTTTATATGGCTACCACATCGGCGCTGTGTCCGTACGCGTCCACGTGCTGCGGAATTTTGATCGACTGGTAAATGGTTCCCTTGACGACTACGGATTATTTATTCCCTACACGATTAACGTCATGTAATCAACGATAACGTAATGAACATATTGCCTAGTGCTTGTAATGACATAGTAATGCCGTTGCTTCTCTACCCGCACAGGATATCGATTACTTCTATCAATCTTCCGAACAACAGTCTCGCGCGCGAGACTCCAATATTAATTTCTTTTGTGGTATCGATTATCGATCCATCGTGAATATCATAAAATCAATAAAGTATAATTAAACAGAATTAAGTTCGTTACCGTATAATCAGCTAACTTATAAGATGTACGCGTGAAAGATGATCAAGTTATTATCAGGAATTTATATCCTTAATTTCTTTCCAGCAAATTTCAGACAACCTACTTGGCGATTAAGAGAGGTAAGACATCAAATGATAATAACTACGATGTACATTAATCGTCTCTTTATTCGTCTATATATATATAATATGTATATACCTCTGTTGGCGACAATATTTCGATAAGTCGTGGCTTGGCTTGGTACAAGTTGCGTTTTATACTTGGGGTATTACCGGGGAGGGGGGGACAGTAATTAATTACATCGACGCACAGGAATGCATATCATTAATCGTACGTATATCGTGTATTTATATAACATATGCACGCGCGTGAGATTATTGTACAGTGTGCGATGCGCCGCCGTTGACTAAACATTTTTCATTTCGAGGAGGACGGTGGGGATTGGGGAAGGGCGGTGGGGAAGGGCGGAGGATGGGTCGAAGACGGTAGTATTCACAATAGGGGTGTATTCGTGGAAAGGATAGGTCGCCATTCTGTATATCTATGTATACATAGTGCAAAATATATTAAGGTCAGGCCACTCGTACGAGGACAGCGTTGAAACGTCCCTCTTAAAGGCTAGCCGTCCTTTCCGTATCGCCGATTAATTCTCTCTTTCTCAAAAGAGTCAGCACGATCGAGCTCCAAAGAAAATCGGTAACGCACGAGCTCTCTCTACGCCTCGACTCTAATCGTACTAAAAGCACTTTTTACATTGTTTCAGATACGACAAAGTGGACCGTCTTGGAGCGATATGATGCGTAGGGACGCTTAAAAGTATCGATAAGTTCGACACATGCAAGGGTATCGATACTGTCCAGCATGCTTAGCTCGACATCCGATACCTTTTACTTTAGCAATTTAAGTAAAGGCATTGAATATATCGGTACTTCTATGCGCTCCCATATGCGCGACGCTCGTTGATGAATTCCAGCGATCGGAAATCCACGAGAACGATCAAAGCGCACGGAGATTCACCGATATGTAAGTAAAACATCACGAAATCATGCTTGAATCGTTAAATGATATGTCAACTCGCGACGCAATCCGCGCGCGTCGCTCCTTGCGTCGTCTTAACCCTTTAACCGCGCAAACATTTTCAAACATGTCTTGAAAAATTGAACAATTTCTGTCGTATTATATTTCTTTACACATTTTATATGTAGGTATGTCACGTATAAAAATGCACGGATCGAAATCTGCCGAGACCTTGTCAAATAGATGAATTTAATTTGTTTAAGAATTTAACTTATTACGTGGGCAATCAGTTAACATTACTATACTATTCTTCTCTTCGATTTTCGAATTTGTCAAATTAAATTGCATTGAAAATATATTAGAGTTAACATTCAATGAATTTAAAAATAAAATTGAAATAGCGCTCTTGCAGCATTAATTTTGTTATTCTCCGTCTGTACATCGTTTTCGTAACCCGTTTTAAATTAATATTGCAAATCATGAAGAACCAAATCGAGACATTTTCGCGTTATCTTTTTTCATCTGTCGAATGATATATTGTACAACGTAGTGTTATACGTATAATCTTTATTATTTCTTGACTATATCTCTTGTCGTACCGTCATGATAAGGATGATTTACGGGGTGACGAATAGTCAACTCATTTTTAAAAAGCAGCTATAACATTGTTCTAAACGATAATCAACAATGATTGATCAACAGAACTTGTCGACAATTTTGAGTCATAAAAACTCGCATTATCCGCCCTAACGCGCAAAGGCCGATTCGATTATAATTTGATTTTTATTTTTCTTACTTCCGACTTACGCTTTAGATATATATATATATATATTTATTATATAACCCTTGTATATATATATATAAACACACCTACAATCAACAATTCGATAAATCCTATTCCGTAATTTACACAATCTACACATAGACGTTTTTCCGCTTTCCATTAATAGTAATTAGACATCGCGATGTTTCTCTCACATGGCACATACGCATATACACGCATACGCAGGCACACACGCAAAACAGGCATGTACATTCACTTATTGTGATACTATAACGAGAGGCCCAATTACGAATAAATAACGAAACAATCGTGCTGCGCCTTGATGGCGATTGACGCTTTGACCCATTTCCACGTGACATTAAATATGAAATATATTCACGATCAGGATAGTATGACACTGATACCCGGTGTCACGACAGCACTCCTCAACTTGTACCATGACGATCGATAGTATGATAGCTGTACAGAAATTAGCCTCTCAAGCCTTTGACGACAAAACGCTCGGATAGTCACGTGTTCACGAGCTTATATATTCGTGATTAGATTTAACAGAAATACGTGAATTCAAGTGAAATAGCGAAATGTGAATTAGCTAAATTTATAATTGTGATTTTTATGGATGTAATACTAGCGCTTTTTAAAGAATCATCTGACGATATATCGCATAATTAATCCTGTGTGTTTGAATTTATTAATATATTCATTGACATATGGAACATATAACCACGATTGAAATTTTGTAACAAAGAAGAATATCTATATATATCCCAAATGTATGATCAGAACAAAGCATATTATTAGTTCTTATTACAATGACGCAACAAATTCTCCGTGATCATATTTATTACAACTATTGATGATGTAACAACAATACTTGTGATTTAATGTCACGTAAAGAAGGTATCAGAAACGAGCCGTTTTATCTTATCGTACAATTATTATATCTCTGTGAAAACGTTTTACATGCTGGCAGACCGTGCGGTATTCTTCGTACTTCACAAGTATAAAATATTTAACCTCCATACGCGTTAATCGTCCATTCCACAACGCGACTGTCGGATAACATAATTGACAACGCCGTCGACAACGAGCGGTAGCAAAAGTGTTGTCGTTATTAAAGCATCGCATCCTTTTGTCTACCGGCATTATTCATTGTCCTATTAAATGGACGACTTTTATGTGAAAGGACCTGAGTGCCTTTGTCAAAACTGAGAAATAAGATTCTAAAGTTCTCCCTAGAGAATGTAATAGCCTTTTGTGCCGTAATTTACACAGTAAAGTTATAGAATCTTAATCTACTTAACAAACCAGGGTTACAGGACTTGAGATTTAACTATCAATGGATTAATTAATATCAATTCGAAAGTATATATACATTTATACAAAAAGATGGATAGATCGTTCTTTCGTAGCTTTAGTTGTCTTCATATATAAACATTTCCAAAGTCTGAGAACTCCGTAAATGTCGCCAACTCAAAACGAGCAAGATCGACGCCGGTGCCATTTATAGAAAAATCGCTTGAATAACAACATGAATATCTAAGATTAGATTCGGGAGCTTGAGAAAAGCGATATGTGGACCCTTGGAATACCGATATTTATAATGAGCCGTTTTAAATAAAATGGTAAATTTCTTAAAATAAGAAAAGAATAATGAAGGCGAACATTTGGCACGTTTTTCCTAATCGGGACGAGTAATTATCTCTCACTTTCGTTTTCGTCTGCGCGCCTCCGTTGTAACTGGGCCGAAATTACGTATCAAAAATCGTTTACCGAGCCATCGCATTTTCGGCGGACCGCGAATTTCCGGAAAATCTACATGGACGCGTGTGAATCACATAAGTATTATATTATAAATTAGTTCTAACATTAACGTGAGACATATGAAAAGTTTAGCTGGAAAAGAAAAGTAAAAGCATGATCTTCAAGATTATATAATGAGAGTAATATAATAATTCCTGGGAAAGTTTTTTTATACAAATAGCTTGCAATTTTTGCGGAAAATGAGATTTGTTTCAACAATATTTGTTTTTAACGTCGGTGTAAGGTGACAGCAATTTTATTGATCACTATTGTTTCGCACTCCCACTTGATATGCGAAGATTCTCGTTCGATTCGATCGAATATTTATAGTCCAAGATTTAATTCCCGACGGTCAGGAAGTTCGGCAGTTAGCTATTTACAAAGCATCGTTTTATATAGAAAATTTTATTTTCTACTTTTTGCTCGAAGCATATATCGGTATTTCTTCACCGATTTCTTATGAAATTCTTATCGTGGCATAAGAATGGAAAATCCTCTCTCGCTTGATAGTATATTCTGGACCGATGCGGATTCACATAAAATGCAATATGTTATATTCTCAGGATAGAATAAACCGAGAGTAAAACTATACGAAACATCCGTGTTGCGCGTTGAAGAAATTAAAACGCCGTAGCTGTCTGAGTAATATCTATATGGATGTCGAAAAGACAGGCGTCTCTGTCATACGGATCGATCGATGTTTAATAATGAAATTGCCGTTAAAAGTATTTCGATTGCTCGCGCGTGAATATGTTAATGAGAAAATTTTCAATTACCGCTCTGTCATACGCGTTAATGTTTTTCCTCCAGAGAAATATCGAACATAGGTGATACAGAGAGATACTGCACAACCTATAAAGGAAAGCGGACACCCTTTTTTTCATAATTCAGAAATATCTCTCGGCGTCTGTTTAAAGATTCGAGAAGTGTACGCAATGTGAAATTGTATTTTCCGCGGATACGAGGCGTATCGCGTTACGAACTCACTCGAGTGGAAGGTCCGGCATTTCGCTTCTCGATCCTGCAAAATCAGCGTTGGATCAGACGTCGATACTTACAGTTCGTTCCACTCGATCGCGTCTAATGTGAAATTTGCTCGATGGAAATTCACGCGTTAATTAAACACGCGATTTCTCGAACGCGGCAGTCGTTCTCGGGAGCAGCACTTCCTCCCCGGCGCGGGCATCGGTGACCACTCGACGTGAACGACATTTATGTAATTGATTTTGTGTGTAACCGTCTCGCCCACGATCTGACGTTTCGGACGCGAATTAAAAAGAACTGGCGATTTAATAATTATGTCATTGGTGGCGTGGAGAGACACGGTAAACTAACGAGATATCTCGTTAAACCGTAGACGAATCGCGGTAACCGTAGCTCGACAATGACGACGCGAACAAAATTTCACGATCTTCGGTCTGCCGTTAACGTTTCGTCGATATTCGCTAGGCTGTTAATTTTCACGAGCGTTGAGCGGAAGAGCGGCCATGTTGGATCGATGCCGTACGAAATATGGACTGCTTTTATGTATAAGAGAAATCGCAGTCTTTATAATGTAAATAATGTCGGTTATTTCATAATAAAAATAATGATTTCTTCGAAATTTCTTTGAAATGTATTTTTGATGACTAATTTTTTGAGGTGCAAGATTAATTTACTAATAAGTATTCAGGTTCAATAAATTACATTTGTAATTTTACGAAAAGAAGAATAAATCTGTTTTCTGCTATCTAATTGTAAGTTATTGCCGAAAGTGGAATGGTAGACCTCATAGTACGTTTTATATAAATGTTTCCAAGATATATGGGGATAACTAAAATACACTTTATTAAAAATATTTCCTTTAAATATAAAAGTAATCTATATTGCAACGCACTGTCGTACGCTAGCAGTCGATTTGTTCCGTCTATGTGACACGTGTATCACAACATAATTTAACATTTCGCTCGTTAATTTAGTGCTTTTTGAGCTTGCCAAGTTTCCGTTATTTCTATGTGAATGCGGACATTATTATTAACATTCGTTCTCGCATGTCACATTTGAATTTTATGAAATGCATTTTTTTTTATCATCAAAATGCGAGCTGACAGTATTTAATTACCGTGTAAAGTTGACGTTGATAGAGACTCCGAATCCGCATATGTAATTTTAATCTGTCATTTGTCACGTATAAATTAAATAATGAAAACATAATTGTGTTTTTATTAGAAAAAAATTGGATTGATAAAAAAATATCACGCCAGAGATTGAAATATTAGTTGAGACGTCAATTTTACCTTCTGATTTTTGCAGAAGAATTTCGTGCAACGGTTTAGAGCAAGCTTTGTTATATTTTCGGACGTATTCGTACCATTCAGTACAGCGCACAATAATCGAATTCCGTATAAAATATTGTGATTAATGTTCCGTCAATATCGTTTCGTGATATCGATATCGAGATTCGGCAATAATGTCGTGGATTTGCCGAGAACGCGAGGCAACGGAGCTACTCAGCCGCTATCTCGCAGTCTCCTTAGGTTAGCGAATCGAGCTCGTGGTAAACGTAGTTTGCGTTTAAGGGTAAATAGGTTACGTCTATCTTACGTCGAAGCGAGCAAGTGGTGCAGCACGATCAGGAGGATGCCGATCGTCGCCGGCGGCGCGTTGTCTCTTGACGTTGTGGACGCCGAATTGTCGTCCGCGTCGAAGGCTGGCTCCAGGGTCGATCCCGTTTCCCTCAGGGATCCTTGATGCACGTGGTTCAATCTGTGATCGCGATCACCGATCGAGTCGCCCGCGTCGTCGTCTGATCGCCGGTCTCCGGCCTTTTTGGGATATTTAGGTAGTTCCATATCTGTAACATAATAAGAAAAAAGAGCTGCATCATTTTTCTGAATAGTGTCGATTATCCTATTACAATAGAATATACTGTTCGAGAATTTTCCCAAATTATCGAAAAAGTAATTCAGAATTTAAACCCTGTTTGTCATTCTTCCAAAGTTATCCCTCTCATTCTTGTTAAGTTTTGAACAAATTGCTGGACTTGGAGGAAGAGAGTTAAATGAACGCGAGGATTAAACGGTCTTTTTACAAGTTGTCGAGTCGATGTGAAGAACATTAGAGTTGTCGATACTTGTGTTACGCACGTGCAACGAGAGCGCCAAGCTTGCAGTTTCTTCGCTATCGAATTCAAGGCACGATCGTCGAAACATTATTTCAACTGTGGTCAGCCAGTGGTCGGCGCGATCCGGCGTGAGTAGATATCATTTTTTTTCCGCATGTGCAGAACCTCGATGGTGGGTATCGCGTGATGTTTTTACGCTCGACCGTCATTCGACACACGCGAGGCGAATAAAAGTGAAGTGAGAATTCTTTTTTGGAATTTCGCGCGATGCCATTGTGTGCGCGCAATGGAAAACGAATCGACTCGGTTCCCCCCTTTTTTTCTTTTATCTCCAGAAATTCTTTTTTCAAAGTGAGATATATATATATATATATATATTTAGAATTTATCACACGAACTTCCCCTTGATATACATCCTTGTCTTTGACATCTCTCGCGTATTTTTCAGCGATGCTTAATATCCGCGGCACGTTCCATTGAAATTCAACGAGCGAATGATGAGCAAGTCGATACGTGATAGTAGGAAACGTGATGTTGCGGGGGAGGGAGAGGGAAGGATATATACAGCGATATGAGACACCATTATCTCTCGCACGTTAGGAGATCAATCGGTATGATTTGCTCGTCTTTAGGAAATAATTGAGCTAATTTTCCGTGCTATAAGTTCTATATATACGGCTCTGACAATTCTTGCAATATGTTGAAATTCTATCTACATTAAGCGTTATTGAGAACTTCGTAATTACTGCTTTTATTAAGTAATTCTTCCTAAATATACCTAATTTGTTGGGTGTATCTGTCGTTTCCAGATTATATTTTCCGTGACATATATAAATTAATAATATGTACTTCAAAATCAATGAAAAACCGATAGGTCTATTGGAAGATCGCGATTAATGTTTAATTATAATACAATTGGTGAGATTTGATTAAATGTTAAATGTTGGAGGTGTCCTGTTATCCGAGCGGAATTATATTAACGTAATCGAATTCGCGTAACATTAGAATGTCTAACTCCTATATTGATTATATATAGCTTCGACGAAGCTACTAAATACCAAAATCACAGAGCTAATTGACAAGATCGTGTTTCAATGATATTGAATTAGGTGTGCTCTCTGCTGGCCATTTTGCTACTTACTCATTACGGAGCGCTCAAACCGTGCAGCGAGGCGCAGCTTCCATCCTAATTTTCCTTTTGCTCGCGGTCAACTCCACTCAGCAATATTGCTAATAAATTTAATCCGGATATGACGTAAATTCTCTGCACAAAAATTTCACCATTGCCTCGCGTGGAAAATTCCACGACTATTATACTCGAGTTTGAACGCGCGGAGATCTTCTTTTTTTTGCAATAAACATTTTTGCAATTACATCTGCCCGAGATTTTTTGTTTGACAAAAATCGACTATACAGCGATCAAATAATTCCTTCGGGAATAAAATTGATCTCGGTAAGTCCGCGACACCCCGTATACAGCTGTGAACGAAGAGACAGGTTGCGGTAGACCGGTGGTTAGAAGAAGTATAAGAAGAAGTAGAAGTGGAAGAGGGTGCGGCAGCCCGTCTAAATAGCAGTTTAGCACTGATAACACTTGGCAGACTTTTATCGATCATGTCTGGCAACAGATGGCTCACCCAATTCCGGACGGCGCGTTTTGTCTGGCCGGCTGATATAAACGATAACTAATACGAGACACGGGAGTACGCGGGGCTGGGATGACGGGAGCAAGAAGAGAGATAACGGCGGGCTGGCGGCCAGGTTAGATATTGTTTCGCGGTCTTTTAACCGAAGACGTGATGCCCCGACGATCTTCGCTATTGTTTCGCAGCGCTTTTTTGACGGGGGGCAACTTGTACCGCCTGATTTAGAAGAAGCCTTTATTGGAAACGCAAGCGATACCTAGAAAATGTTGAACAGTTTACAAAATTACTTACATTAACTTTTAATACTTAAAAAAAAGTTTTTTTTAACGAAAAGATAGTATCTTTTATGTTCTTCCGTAACAATTTGGAACTGTGACAGAAAGACCGAAAGTTAAGCACTAATATTTCTAATATTTCAAATTATTAGGGATCTGAGATACAATTTTTATAACAAAAAATAGTATTGATTAATTATTTAATATAATATGGACTCATCCCCTAGATTGTGACACGCTACAGGGTACGGTAAGAGAGTTTCAAATACCGAAGATACTCTTGTATAATGTATCTCACGGGAGAAATCAAACCCGCAGACTTATAATTTAAAGCAACGCGATCTTCATCCCGGAGTTACGCCTCGGATATCGAGTCCTCATTTATCAAAGTAAATCCATAATCCCGACCGCGCGCAATCTGTGACAAGAACATCCCCGAAAGAACGGCGGAAAAGAGGACACGAAAAACCGGTACGACGCGGTCAGGCGGAAGGGTGGAAGCTCGGATATTGTTTCGCGGACTTTCGGCTCTCGACATGACGCTCCAACATGCCGCCGCTGTCCTCGTACATTCCATAGCTTATCCGTCCTCGTCCCCGCCCGCACGGCGCGTTTAAATCTGCCGCACCACCCCCTCGCGGCGTAGACAGCGCACGCTCTTTTCACTCTGGCTCTTCGCGCCCCGTTTACACCGGCGGTTTAACGGTTAATCCTTCGAGTTTATCTGATCGCGTGACTTCAACGAGAAGTTGGAGCACGCCGGGATAACATCGCGAGCTTCCTTCTCGCGTATACACGCTCTTTATACGACAGCGCGATAAAATTGCCGTCATTAGGGTTGCACGCGCGCTCACAAGCTGGCGGGGGTAGTTAACTCGCTGATATCGGGCCCGGTTTTGTCCAGCTTGTTACGCTGTTTTATTCGTGCTACGATAAAGAGATAAAACTGAAGACCGGTGGAATTCTTTTTATTGAAAAGTCGCGACAAAGGAGTTTTACACGTACGTTATACCATTACTATTTTATGAGATTCTAGTAGACTAATTTCACATTTCCCGACTATTTTAATCTCCCTTATGCCTTTGGTCATCTGTGTTGCGGTATTCCGGCGTGCTCACAGGGATGCAGATGCGGATTGCACGGTCGCGTGTGAATTCGTAATTTTATGCACGCTTCTCATCAATAACTCGGCTGGAATTTAGCTCCAATCGCGCGACGTGCAGAATTTTCGCTGCAATAATATAGGAGTGTGAATCTCACGACAATATAATAATCGTGATAATATAATAATTTTTAGGCAAATTATAAAAGTTGCTTCCCATAAAGATGCTAATTTGATGAGAAGAAATACTGATATTATTTATTCTGTCCCATTTCGAATAGGAAACGTACCAAATATTGCAAAATGTTTTAAAAAATATTAAGCAAAAATTACAGGCGCACACTGAATTATTTATTAAAAAAGATCATAAAATAGTAAAGCGTATGAATAACGCATGAATGTGAGCATTACACATCGCGTCCTTTGTGAATAAGCAAAATTAATGCCAAAAACAGAAATAATCCTGGATACATGCGGACTAGGCTGTATTGCAATATTATTATGGTCGCTCGGAATTCGATCAATATAACTATTTCATCGTTTATTTAAAAGTGCTGGATTGAGCATAATGAATCGATTTGTCACATTTATTAAGCATATCATACCAATTTCCTATTGTCATTTATAATCCGCGACGAATGTCAAGAATAGCGATTGAATCGGACATACGTCGTCAAACAATATATCACAGAAATATCATTTCGCTTAACGTTACTAAAATTGAGCTGTCACTATTCTGGAAAACGTTTTACAAGACCTCGTGAATAGTTTTAGAGGGAAACACGTCACAATACAGGTCAAATAATTTCAGAGATGCATTTGAAACCGCATCTGCTTCAGTATTTCACCATTCAATGATTATATTCTCTGTAATTTAGTCAATCGCGTATAATCACAAATCAAAAATTGTAGAAGATTCCGACGCGAAAAATGGATTTGATTACACTCGCTGTTTCGTGTCAGGAACGCAGGGTAGTTCGCGGCAAAGCTGAATTTTCTCTCGCGCTATAAAGCGGAAAATTATGTGACGCGGAATCCGGTAAATAAACTGTGAAAAAATAAGGACGCGCTTCGAGAAAAGTAAGCGGGAAGTTATGGGCGCATTTACGGCTGATGACACACCGGCGAGAGGACACACCGCGTCGAGCCACGTCGTCCGCGAAAAATGCGCCTTTTTTCATTCGTTTTTCGACAGTAAAAGAGGTGCCTGCATACGTGCTGTAAACGGATCGTAACGTTCAATCAGAGTGGAAAATTATGGGGCACCACTCATGAAGACTTATTGCGGTCATAGCGTTGTCGCGATGTACAATACGAGATATCGCCGCGCTATCCAAAGCTTTAACTTTAATTACACGTATTTTTTATTCGTTATCAGGTTTAATAAAATTATAAGATTATTTGACTCAAATTTTAAAGAGAAAATGAGAACGATGTTGACGAAGCTATTTATAAAGAAATTAAAAAATCTTACAATTCCACGTAGACATACAATTTGGAGATTATTTTTTTCTAAGACAGCACAAATTTTTAATGATTTTAAATCATTACAATTCTTTCTTAAGTACTGTTGGTTTTTAGGAAATTTTACGATATCTTGTGATTTGTATTTTGTTACACAGCTACATTATAGGATATGTGTAAAATTATTATTATAGAACGGCAGTTTAAAGGCTTTAAGAACGTTAAAAGAGGATACCCTGGGAGAAGAGAGGGCGGATTGTAATCATGTTTTAACCGATATCGCAAAGACATTTTGAAGATTACTGACTTAGGTATTTCATGGACGTACGCCGGCGGTCGGTGGTGGTATTTCGCAGACACACAATGGAAGCGAATTCCATAAATATTATACAGAAGAGTACAGTATTATCTGCGTCGTGAAATAACTTACGGTTACGACGGAGACGTGGCTAAGAAACTACGGAAATTCCAATCTGTCTCGCGGCGCACCGGTCTCTCCGATATCTTAAATAGTAAAACTCAAGAGGAAACTTAATTTCGCAAATACCGATATCCCTGTAGTAACAGTCGTGCGGTTTCTTCGAGATAAATTCCTGAGATTACCAAAACGACGAGAGGTCAGCGTCAGAAATATAAGTGCATGTAAAATATTTCTGCTCAGATTTTTACTTTATAGTCTCGGTTTTATCATCGCCTTCCATTCTTTGCTGTCATGTAAAAAAAAAAATGACAAAAGAAAAAAATAAAACCTTAAACTTGCGAGTTGTAAAATTGTATATCTTTTATAAACGAAAGATTTACGCTGCTCATTGCATTTGGTCGCTCAATGTTCGCGATGGATGAAACGAGAGCAAGTAGCGCCGGTAGAGAAACAGACATCCGTTCTGTAATTCTACACGTAAAGTTAACCGTCCGCCATTTTTACGGCGATGTATCGTTACGAGGCGACAAGAAAAATACCGTCGTATTGCGTAATACACGAGACGCTCGTTGCCGTCGATCGTTCCTGCGAGATTGCGACGTATTAAATCGTGCATGTAATGGAAACGGCGAAGTCGCAGTGATACGCCGTACTTTCTCGCTGTCGGAACACGTGCAACTGCGAACCGTCTTCCGCAATCAAATACATGTCTCTGATATTCAGGGCTGTTTCAATGCTCCCGTAGAAAGACACTTTCGCTTTCGCAAGCTTGCGTCAGTCACGCTTAAGGATGTTTTACCTATAGCTATATATGTAGTATAATTTTGTTTTCTTGATTAAACAGTGTAAAGCTAGTCTCAGAAATTATTCATAAACAACATGTTATCATTGGGACAGAAAAAGCGTAAAAATCAAAATTTTTTCCCATTTTTGTACTTGATATTGTTTAAATAAATCATTAAAAAATTGAAAAAAAAATATTAACAGAAAAACTTAAAAAACCGTAATTGCAATTCTCGATGTCATAGAAGTGTACCATAAAAATTTCATTCATTTTTACCGTACATGAGCAGAGATACATATTATAATATTTACATGGGAAGTATATCTATATATATACAATTTCTGTAACTTTTAAAGCAAATATCTCAGAAACGGGTCGGTCAATCGATCGCAAATTTAACACAGGTTTTTGGTATATATAAGTGCACAATCTCTGTAAATTTCAGCTTCATCCCTCTATTTTGACTGAACGGACATACATCCTTAAATAAAATGGACACGAAAGAAATCCGTTTTAACATTGTATTTCCATTATAAAATAGAAGTGTCCTTTTTATATATAAAGAGGATATGTTTTGCAGTGAGTAATATAAGGTATTTTAAAATAGATACATGAACATATATTGCGCGTGCAATTCAACCATCGAAAAAAATTAAGTTTTGTAAATAGAATTTCCGATATTGCAGTATCCTTTTAATATCACTGGGTTAGCTCCTTTCTCAATATTCGAATACTTTAATAAATTCCAGCTTTATCTCAGGATTCAGCATGTCTTTTTACCTTCCTATCTATGTCTGAGCTGTCTTTGGACCGACTAATTTTTTAAAGAAATATATATAATAAATGCATTAATCCGGGAAAAGAGTTTAGGACGATACGACGTCGTTTGCGTCTGACGAAGTTTTCCGGGACTTTCCGGAAGCTCCACCTCGCATAGAAAGACTTTATGACCTGTTTTCGTCCTTGTCGACGTATTAACCGCGGAAACTCACCGTAAAGCCGGATGTTCCCCTCAGCGTCGCCGATGGAGTTTTTCGAGATGCACTTGTAGCCACCCAGATCGTGCTTCTGCAGGTTCATGATCACCAGTCGCATCTGCACGCTGTACACTGATGTCTTTATCTCGGTCATCAGGTACTTGCTGTTAGTTATTATCATTTCGTCTGCAGAAACACATTTTAGGAATTGAATTAATAAGAAATACATCACATAAATTTAAGTATCGAAGTATACATTACATAAAGTTAAAGTTTTATATCTTGAAAAATATTTCTATTAATCGGGATAATTTCTGATAGTTTCTGAAAAATATTTTTCGGCTATGCAGAATGCTCTCAACTATAAAATACTTTTCAGATTAATTCGAAATCTCTCGACTGATAAGTAATCTATCTTTCAAGTAAATTGAACGACAAGAACCACACTGATCGCACTGTTCTATCTACCCGATTCTCGAGTCCAATAATTAATGGCCTTAGGTGA
Source organism: Temnothorax nylanderi (assembly GCF_030848795.1). Taxonomy (NCBI): domain Eukaryota; kingdom Metazoa; phylum Arthropoda; class Insecta; order Hymenoptera; family Formicidae; genus Temnothorax; species Temnothorax nylanderi. The sequence continues at coordinate 98,040 of NW_027249486.1, read as the reverse complement.
CGCTTCCACATGGCAGACCAACGTGACGTTAGTTCCGATCGGAGCCCCGACCAGCTGGTTCGGTACCTGTACCATCGGGTGAACTGTAAACCATAACGATTTGATCAGTCGCGATCAAGCTAACAACAGCATGACATCGGCGGCACAGCCGCGCGCGCGGTTTCCCGCGAACTAATTTCTCTAATTGAACGTCATCGCCCGTAATGCCACAAAGGACATTTTTCTGACTTGTTTTAAAGCGAAGATGTCGGGATAGGGAAACAACGGTGGTGCATTGCACCACTTGCACAATTCAATCGCCTTACTTCGTATAGTTACATTGTGGTCCCTTTGTGCGAGTGCGTCATTAGCGAGCTACGTGAGTACCTCACGCTAATGAAACACGCTGACAGATCATCATTTAGCGAGCAAGCAGAAAGGAAGTATTTTCTATCTCTCCCTTTCTCTCCCTTCTCCCTTCGTCCTCCCCCCCCCCTCTCTCTCTGTCTTATGGCAGCGTTGCACTGCCTTTCATTTCGAGTATCGTAAGCAGCTTTTCGTGAGCTGCTTACGTTTTAACAGGCGACCGCGCCGAGCACTTCTTTCAGCCGAAGGTTGGCCGAACGTCGTGTCGTCACAAAGCGCTTACAGTGCGTTTTACAGCGGCTACTTAACCTCACTGACGTGAAATTCTGCTTTCAGAAAAATAGGCTATCCTGTAGCTCATTGAATTCACCTATATCTTTTCTCAGACATACTCTATGCAAGAGAAATTTCTCTACATATCATAAATTCATATTTTATGACATAATGTGACACATTGCCATTATTAACAAAGTTAATGTAATTGCTCATTATAACATTATAACCAAACAGAATAAAAAAATATAATTTTTTAAATAATAATAAATGACATATATTAGATTGAAAACTATTGTTTTACTATTGTTTGCACGTTCTGTGTCAACAGCGAATTTAGATCATTGTAATATAATTTATGCAAAAAATTAACAAAATGATTTGACATGTATATGTTTTATATATTTAAGAAAATTCTGTTTTAAGCCTTGATATCACCTCAATATCTTTTTATACACTACATTCCTGAGAAATACATATAAGAATTTAAAAATATGCATTTGCATACAAATACGAAATATATATGGACTATCTGCATTCATGGCAGGGTCTAAAATTTGCCATTACAATCTCTAACGATTCTGTATCGCTGTCGTTAAAAGATAACGCTTTCTAAGATGGTGCGTACGGTACTTTCGTACTTCCTAAGTAATAAAGATTATGTGGGCGATATCGATGGCCGAAATGCTAGGTGATGATATTATGTATGTAGTAACTGAAAATTAAGATGATGGTGCAAGATAAACTGGCCGTTTCCTCGGCGGGTCTTTGGTCGACTCTTTATCTCGAGCGCCGCTTGGGAAATATATGTGCTCGCGCCGCGCTTGTGCACACCGAAGATCCCAAGAACCACCGAGACGACACTTTTATATGAGAAAGGGGAATATACACAGAGTGTTTGGCGGTAGGATAACCATAGGATAACCATAAGTCAGATATATCGACACCCTAGAATAAAAATCAGGTAATTTTGACGTTGCAAGTTTCACGGAAGAGAAAAAAAATCTATTTCGCACGTTAACTCTTTCCTACAAGATGCTATTTTCTCAATAACGTGATTTTAAGCGATTCTTTTTCAAAGTTTCACGATGGTGTTAACGCGATCCATGTACATTGATTGGCTGGGAGAGTGCGTTCTATTAAAATCCGTAAATTTATTATTACATATAATTTTGTTCAAATTTTGAAATATATATTGAACCGACCTTATTAATAAATCCCTCAAAGAAGTTGAATTTTGATATTTTAATTATTCGTGCATCAAATTTGTGCGTATTAATTGAAGAACACTTTCGTCAAACGCAAATTCGGATACAATCGCGATAATAATAATTGCGACGCGATTATGAATAATTGGTAATTATGACGCACGTTGTCGATTATGCCGTAAAACGCGAACGAGAGCCAGAAAGTGCGGGACGAATTATCAGAACGAAACACACACGACACAACGAGGCACTTCGGCGCGTGTTAATTCGAATGCGCGTACTCTCGGCAATTCCGGGCGAACAATTATGCGCCGAATTGAATCACGTTTTCGCCCCTAAGCACAACCGCGCGTTGTATCGCGAGAATTGATTTATGAATCCCTTCTGGCCGCAACGGGAGAAAGAGAGAAAGAGGGAAAGAGATAGTTTTAATTGTCCCGATTTGCCGGACGTGTCTCGCAAATCCGTTGCGTGATTTTCCGATGGATTTACGCGCAAACTTTCGATCCATCCGAAAGCTCACGGCACTGATTTCACATACGCACGGCGCGATAGTGATGAATATTCGCGCTGGGAATTCTTCGTGTATAACGTTTGACTCGGTACGTGACGATAGGTGACGCGTTTGCCCGGATAACAAACGGCGCGAGATCGCTCGACATTACTCTTAATTGTGAACGAGCCCGCGGGCCGAACTCGGCGAAACGTAAATACGCTGCGACATTTCAGCGTCGGACGTTTCGCCGCCAAGCAATTGCACGGAATGCAAATCGTCGCCGGGCATTTTGCACACCACCGTTTATTGATAAATTGATCGTTCGAGCGGTGGTAAAATTGTATTCAACCGTTCATTCTTTCTCATACATAAATATACATTGATACAATTTTCTGTGATACACTGTTTCTTATTCATGAGATATTTTAAAGCTATATAGGTCCTAGAACTATTGCCACAAATTTGCTAATTGAGCTTTATAATCGAACTTTTCTTTAGTGAAATTTTAGTGAAATTTTAATAAATAATAAAACTTCTTTGACTTTTGACTTTGGAGCGCCAAATTAAATTCTTGTTGAAAAAAAAGGTAAACTTGAAAATTTTCCTTTTTTTCTTTATTTATACTTTTAAAGATGTCCGTTGATATAATAAATTCATCTATCAACAGACTGTTTGCGAAGTATTTTTAGCGGAAAATATTATCGAGAATATGGGGCATCTTGTATCACGTTTATGCAGAGTAACCGCATAACTGGATATTATACGGTAACGTGTGCAAGTTCACGATGCGGTATCGCCGATAAATATAGCGACGCCAAAATAAGCTTGTCGAACATCAATCAAATAAGTTCGCAGATGCGATATCTGCGCTGCAAAATGGACAGCCGATCGATCTGAACCGAAGAACTGAAATAGAAAGCCAAACGCGAAGCACAATCGCGAGCTCGTTAAATAAGTAAGCGGTACAAGCTAATTTCTTTCGCTGCCTCCGCTAATTAAGCGCAGCGAGCATGCCTCGAGGTCGCTTAATGCGACCTGTGGCGCGAAATTGCATTCGTCGCGTTCATATTCTAATCTAATGTGGTGCAACAATTTAATGTTGTGTAATAATTTAATGCACTAACGCAGCGCGCAATTCTCAATATCGCGTCAAATGCCCTCTAGATAAATAATTCCCATATCGATTCCTGCAACAATTAAGTTGGACTTGAAAAGCAATATTCATTTTCAGTGCCTGCTTACAAATTTGTAGGATAAAATATGTTATTTTTTAACACAGGAATAAAAGAATAGGCATATTAAATACGAAAGAAGTTGGATTATCTAGCAATCTCTTAATTTATCATTCACTACACCGTTTTTCTTTGCAAATTCAATATTTTAACGAGTTATAAAAATTACTTCGAAGAGTTTACCTTTAGTACACAAGGAGAAACCGAGCGCTATTTACTTAAACGAACGATTAATTACAGCAACTAGGAGATATAATTGCGAATAGTAAGTAACAAAATCACCAAAGTTAAATCTCTCGCAATTCGGGTGTTGATTGTAACGCAGCTCAGCACGTGTAATCCCGAGACAGTAATCGTGACGATATTAATTTTCCTTAAAGGGGGTCAATAGCGGTATCATATAAAGTCAACTTACAAATGTTATATATAGGGAGACCTGTTATTGTGTTTCCAGGTCGAATAGCGACTTAGCCTGCGTTAACAGCCACACACACATACACACATCGAGGGTGGGAAAGCTACGGTCCACGAGAGACAAGATTTTCTCTCGTTTGGACGCGCAGAGGACCCAACGTCCGATATTCCTGCGGTAATAAGATAACGCTCGATCCTTTTCTATGAGGCTTGCGCTACGTATACTATTCCGGCGTAATAGTTCTTTGTTAAGAAGCAGTGTTAAGACCGTGTCGAGAATGTTCCGTGTACTTCTCGCATTGCGATGCGGCTAGTCGCGTCGCTTTTCAGAGGTGGTCCCCTCCTCCATCTCTCCGTGTACAACCATATTTATCTAACGCGTAATTACGCGTCCGAGTTCCGGAGAAAAGTTGCAAACGAGGGTGGAAGGAAGTCGCGAGAGATGTAACGGAGAAGTTAAAACGTTGGGACTAAGTTAAAACCGGAGCGGACGGCGGGGTGTTTAAAGTTTCTCAGTAAAGTTCAGCTTGTCACATCTTGCGATGATTAGATCAGGGCTCGGTCTCCCTTTTTCGAGTCCTTAACTAAGAAGGAACTTTCATTCTGCCGTCGCGTGGATGCCTATGACGAGCGAACGTGAGTAGCGAGTACAATTTTATTTGGGGGGGAAAGTCTGGAAGTATTGTATTAACTATTTACGATTACCGCAGTCTTTCTTGATGTTAAACATCAGTATAGCTGTAGCAATGAGATTTACGACTCGTAAAGTGACTTAATATATTTCTACGAACCGTCGATCTTCAATATAATTTTACGAAACTTTATTGAGAGCGCCAAAAATAGATAAAACGGTGCAAGACGATATGAGAGATATGAAGTAATATCAAGCACCGAGTACCTACACTGATATAGCAAGCCTTACAATTAGCACGTATGTCGACGACAAAGTATAGTAATCGCGTAATCGCACGCGAACGGCGCTCGCCGACGATTCCGGACGTTCTTCCGCGTTTTCAAAGGAAGTTCAGTACTTTGGTACTCGCGTCACGCGATCGTTTAAAGCAATCGGCCGTCTGCCACGAACAGTTTCCGTATCCCCGAATCAACCGAGAGCCCGCGCTTTGCTATCCACAATATCCTACGGCTGGTCGCGCGAATTTCGCGGCAATAGCTCGCGGACGCGGGTTCGTCTATACCGTATTTCAATGAAACTCGATTATCGCACGATCTTATCGTGGTGCCCGAGGCCAGGTGCGATATCGTACAACCGTGGTGGAGCGTAGCTACGTACATAGGTACGTCCAATTTCCGCCGGAGAAATTACCTCTCCTCCACTAGGTTCTAAGACACGGTCGGGTCGGTCGTAACCGCGGCTTAACTCGCTATCGTCACACCACGCTTCCACCACAACGAGGCTACGACTTGCCTTCCTTCTCGCCTCTCTTTTACTGTTACGCTCTTTTAACGAGTGTACAATCTCTTGATGTATGGGAATTTATCTTGAAATCGGATTTCTCGCGTAAAAAGAAATTTAGAATCCAATTTCTCGTGTAAAGTGTCCTCGGTTTTTATTTGCTTAATTATAATGATTGCTAGAGCCATATTACAGCGAACTGTTGCGCGTTGCCCTGGCTTTGTACACAATTATACATACTTTTTATTGTCGTATCGTCGTCTTTATATTGTGATAAAATATTCCTTAAAAGTCTTGAAACTTAGATTTTGTTTTGTTACAAGCTGCATGAGCTACTTGTTTACTTAATAATTTTATCTCCTTCTTTGAAATATTAAAGAATATATTATAAGAGATGGGTAATCAAACTGATTTCATAATGAAATCTACGGGGAGTTGAGTTTACGACATTCCTTCGACATAGCGCGTTTCCTCGCGCGTCTTCATTCGCCCTCGTTTTCGCGCAATTTGAACAGAACCTTATTGCGCACACCGTCTTCTCGCTAAACCTTCGAAAGGGGAAGGAGGGAGGGTATGAACGTCGGTGTGTTGCACTGTCGTCCCGAGTGTAATTTTATTATCCCACGCCCCTTCCCGACACCCCATCTCACCCTGTGAAATCTCTCCTTCGCCCTCGTTGCCATTACGCGCCTGTTATTTAAGCAGTATTTTACCTTCGGTCTTTTTCCTCCCCCCCTCCCTATCTTCTCCCATTCCCAGCCGCGGTCTTCGTCATTCTCCATCTCCGGCTTTTACGAAGGAGGGCTCCTTGGTCTCGCTCCCCGTCGTCGCTACGGTAAAATTATGCAAGGAGATGCGACAATGGCTATCTCGTCGTACAAGCGACGCTTTTCTTCGTCGTTGCCGCGGCACCTTGTATTTCCTCCGAGACGCCTCTCTCGTTTTACACCGAGAAGTGTGTCTCGCGTGGATAAGGCTACTGCCGGCAGTTCGCGGACTTTACACCTTCTGGACGATTGCTCGAGGAAACGTCCTGATGTACGGGAAACCGTGGTGCTACGTACGACCAGTAAAAAAACGAATCTTGATGCATTTCCTCGCGAACACGCTCGTTCTACTTTCGTCTTATGAGCGTCTCTCACTGATTGATGCGCGATTTGTTACTGGTATGAGAGCTTTCAAATAATGTCACAAATCTACCAAATTTCGAAATTTCAGTTATCTTGACTAAAAATAGTTAAAAGTTTGGAGGTAATCTTCCTTTTTGTATGCAGAAATTTACATATTATTTATTTTATGTTAAACTTGAATAATAATTGTTAATTTAGAATAGGATACAGATTTTCCATTTTATTTTAATATCTAATTTTAAATTGTATAAATATATTAATGATAAAGAGATTGAACACACACACACACACACACACACACAAATGAAAATGGCTGTTGGAATATTTCATAAAAAACGTCATAAGAAACATCATTTCACTTTTAGATATCTGATATATTCAATGTTCACGTACGTTCGTGTATATTTGATCGTTTTAATGAATAGAATATTCTGTAAGATAATTCTACCCAATCATGCAAATTATTATTAATTAAAGATTAGTTGAAAGCTCGTTTCACTGAGGTTCCATGAAACGTACATGTGACTTGTTGGACAGATGGATTTATAAATTTTAATCTGTACGGATCGCACGAGAGATTTTTATACGGTTTGCTCTGTAATTTGTTACAAAACGTCCGAAATGTTTACTTGATAAATTTTGATGTATTCTTTATACTGGGTCACGGAGAGAAATTGCGCGGTCTTGCCCTTCTGTTATTTCTCACTTTTGTTAGCAGCATTGTAACTGTTGAAAGTTTTAGCAGGTCTCGCTTTGGCGTTATTCGTCTTTTACCGAGACAATTGTATAAGACGCAATTTGTGCGAATGTTTCCGCGAGAAAACGACTTCAAATTGATACAATAGTCGGAATAAATAATACTGCAATATATGATAATATAAATAAAATTGTTATAATATAAGTTGTTACAATATGAATAAAATTAAATTATTGATATATTTTAAAATGTACATCGCAACAATATTAATAAAACAAATGTCGAAATTCGCGACTGCGAGAAATGTCCTTTGTGGCATATGGCGGAAATATCCGAACAGAATAGTAGATATATGTACTTACAGTGCACATGTAGCATCATTCGTTTGCTGACTGACGGAGGCACTCCGTTGCTGGCGATGCACAGGTAGGCACCCATCTCGCCCCTCGTTACTTTCGACAAAGTCAGCACTTCGCCCTCTGCAGTGGGTACTGCAATATGCAAACACGAAGGGTCTCAGAAGTTAGCTCGTTACACGTAATCAAAGTATGCAACATTAATACCCGATCGACTTAGCAGATTAAACTCGTACAGGCGCGTAAACGTCCACGTGGAAATTCGCCGTTATTAAATTTAATATCCATTTCTGATACGACTTATCATAGATGCCACAGTTCTGATTCAAAGAGTACTTGGAAATACTAAATACGACCAGTTAATTTAAGTACGTAAATGAAGAGGTATCAGTCAGCTAGTAGTACACGTTTCAACGGTTTTTTTTTAAATTACGGATTCAAATTTTCAAATTTAAAATAGCATATTAAAGACGAAATAGATTCTTGAATAATTTTTTAAATTAATTTAATATGTACCGGATGATTAAATTCTGACTTTAGCCGATCGTGGCGACTGTCCCGGTGGGATCAATTTTAATTACTCCGACAATTTCGAAGAAAGTTGTTCGGTATCGCAACACGCCGTTGTATCGCCCCCAAGGGAAAAAAGCGAGATTGACTGGCGCGAAATAAAACTTGGAGCCCTTACTTTTTGTCTTGCCGGGCCCGGTTCGTGAAATGATTTCGGTGCCGTCTTCCCGCTTCCACACGATCTCGGGCTTGGGATAACCGCGCGCTTTGCACACCAGCTTCGCGGCACCTCCCTCGGGAACCATCATGTCGTTCGAGGTCTCTTCTGAGATGATGTCTGGCGGTATTACCACCTCCAAAAACGCGCTCTGCGAATGCAGGAGGAGATAAATTATAGCTCGTCTACGTGTATACAGCGGTGCACGCGGAAAGAGAATATGGAGTGTTAGGAAATATACAACGAAACCACCAACCGCGGATTAAAGCGGAGAGCTTCGAGTCTGAGGTCGCAATTATAAATCAATGAACTTGAAGTAATTTTCGCGTTACAGAAATACTCCATTCGCTCGACGATTGCGTGATAATTATTAATTATTATACATTTTGGGCACTTGCGGTATAATCTTATAAAAGACATATGTAATATTATGGAATTATCCTTCGCGCTAAACAAGTTATCTTTATCAAAGTCACATTTTACCTGGCTCTTCATGGGATCCGTGTTGACCTGGCACATATAAATCCCGCGATCTTCCCGGCGTGCACTGCGAATGCTCAACGTCCACGTGTTGTAGTCGCTGTGGGTCACCGACAGACGAGCGTTGTTCGTGATCACGTGCTCGTGAATCGCTAAGATCGCCTTGGTGTCTGCTTTAATCCACGCCACCTGGCCTCACAAACCCATTTCTTAGAGAGCGATTCGGAACCGTTTCCCCGCCTTCCCAAAGCCTACCTAATCTTATCGCCGTGCGTAACTCGTTAATTAACGATTCCTTTTCCGTCGCTGATCTAACCGGAGTCTACCTCGAGAGATATTTCACGAAAGTGCTCGTTAAGCCAGATTTTTTTTTATAGCTTCCGCAGTCTTATACCTTAATCAATCCTTTCGGTATCAGATTTGGAATAAGATTTCTAGAACTCTTTTTTTTTATTTTGATGCAACTAAAATGAAAGCGGTTCTTTATGTAAAAATGAGGACAAACGATGTTTAATGTGCCTTAATATGCCGAACATAAATACCGAAAGAGTTAATTATTACGCAAAGTTCTGAGAATTGCTCTGTACAGCGATGTCGAGGAAGAATGAAACTTCCTACTAACCTAAAGCACTTTCCTATCGCTTTTCCCGGTTTTTCCCTTCTACGTCAGTTACTCCTGAAATATTCGGAAGTACAATCTTAAGCTTTCTGTCGCGATTCAAATATGAACTCGATTACGATAACGTCTGCGAGACTTTGCGCAGAAAGAGAGATATAAACACGGGACGCTTTCTATTCGCGAATGAATGAAATATTCGTATACATCGCCTCGAAGGCAGGCATCAAAAGCCGGTATATTCTACGAAAGAATCTTCTCTTTATGGCGAAGTCTGCTACGGCTCTTCCGCCACCATCCCTCGACTGGAAAAACTGTACCGTTGCGCGCCGCGACGGTCTGCCACTGTGTAAATATGAAGAATTCCGCGAGCAAGAACACGATAACCCATAGAACGTAACTTTTCCAGAAAAATAAAGAAAGGTAGCCGCGAGAGATAACGGTTTAGTAGCAAAGTTCAGGTGTTTTTACTCTCACAGGATGTAACATTATGTTTACATCAAAAACTCGAGCGAGCTTCATATTGGATGTAAAAATAGTAAATAGGATAGAAATAAACGTCGGACAAACACACATATTTCGCCTGTGTGATCTCGCCGCGTATTGGTATAATTTATTACAAGTCCTTCACGCTCCTGTGAATGTTCCCGCAAGTTATATTACTTCTGAAGTAACTATCGTGACTATTCCGAATGTGGGTTACCGCGCTTTCGCTCGCGATCCTTCGCTATCATCAACGCTAAATTGAACTCTCACCGGTTATTGCAGTTCGCTCCAAGCCGCTGATATACGCTATTAATTAAACCCATTTTTTTTTAACGGATTAAAACCAATGAAAAAAAAAGAGGAAGAGAGGCTGGGCGGAGAAAGGGGGCGAAGAAACGCAATCGCGACTGGTTAACATGTATTAATCGTCATTCCGCCCCACATTCTGGCTGAAGCTATTCTGAAAGAGGAAACTGCAGCGTGGCGTATCGCGAATATTCATCCTCCTCCTCCCGTCCCCTGCCCTCTGCCCTACTCGCCTCTCTCTCTGCACAGATATTATTGGCATGAAATTGAACCTGTACCATGTCGAATATCTGACCTCGCATCGCTCTGAAAGGCTATCTATCAACCGACAAAGGAGTTCCGCGGTTCTTATCGATAACCCGCGAGCGGAGTGTATAGAGAGCGGAGAATGAAGGGGGGGGGGAGGGACGGTTACGGAGGCGGTTGGGATGCGAGAGGGTGCGAGTGTTTGGTAGTGACGGCCCTATGAGTGCCTCCACTTATAATATATTATGCCGGAGTATAAGCGCGACCCCATTCTCCCTTTCGATGCGCCCTGCTACGTTCCGGGGAGGTGGCAAAGCACCCTCTCGGAAAGGAGGGGACGGAAAAGTCGCCGCGACCGACAGATGCTCGCGACTCTCAAACATTTATGTCATATTGCCGTCAATTCATTCACTGATGATTAATTGTTGTGGACCGAGAAGAAAGAAAAAGGGGGAAAAAAGAGAAAGGCTAAAAATATTCTCGCGTACGGAACAATGTACGTGTGTTTCAAGAGCTCCTCGAAATTAAAAAGTCAAAAATATGCTTTAAGAATGAATAAAACATAAAGGGTGAAAAATTACATTTATGAAATTTATAAAATTCATAAAGTTTGTATTATATTTGATGTCTGTAGGATAAGCTAGGAAATATCAATATAACATAATGAAACATGAAATTGAACAAAAATTATCTCTCAATAATTATGAAATAAAGCTGATAGACAAATGATTTTTTTCATGGAGCTCTTACTTCGCAAAACTCTGTAACAGATTTCTCGTGAATATGCGATATGAAAATCGCTCTTGGAAGTGAAAGAACGTATCCATAGCAACGTGAGTCGGATAATATCGTGCGAGCAACTAGGACGGCAACTCGATGGCGTGCACAATATGTCGCTTCGCATCCGAAAGCTGAAACTCGAAAACCGAGCGACCTCGCGATTCTGCTGCGCCCCCAAAAAGGGAAATCCTGTACGGCAAGACGAAAACCGTCATTTTCCCTTTCCCTCTTTGGGACACGCGGCATCGCGCACATGTTTTCTTGAAGCAGGAGTGAGTCACGAATTTGCAGTACAATGAAGGAAGCAGAGGATTTAAAGTAGGGAAGAAGATGGGAGGACGACCGAGATCTTAAAGGGCATGCCGTGCCTTGTATGGAAACGAGCCTCTATCTTAATGCAAAAACGTCCTCTTTATCTAATGCAGCTTCCTCCCTGGGTACTGTCGGCTTACGATTTTCCTCTCCTCCTCCTCCTCCGGTCCTCCGGTCTTCGTGGTCCTTTAAGGAGGAGAAACCGCGAAGGAACCCATGGTGGTAACGGAACAGACGGATAGATAGACGTAAAGAGATTCGGGGATGAGAGAGCGATGGTGAGAAGGAGAGGGGTGGGTTAACCTCCCTAGTCCGATATAATATCGCGTTACGTACACCTACTACCCCTTCCCCCGGCCTTTGGCTCCACGTTCCCTCCATTCTCGGCCCTCTTTCATATGCAAAACCATCGTCGGCGCTCCATTGTGGCGCATTGTGGGATCGGGAGCCTCGGTCCAGTCTACCACACCTCGTTTATTTCCCGCCATCTCCTCCGCGCCTCTTCAGAACCCCCTCACCTAACTCTTCATCCCTTCTCATCTTTCGCGTTTTATTCGTGGCTTTCCAACGCCGTCACCCACTTATATAGTGCGACTCGTCCCTGAGTTCTTATTTTCTCGACTTTCGACCGCCAAGGTACGGTTGTTCCCTTTTTTTAGAGCGGCGTGTAATATAAATGGATAAACTCGCTAATTAAAAGTTTCGCGATTCTCCCTCTTCTTGTCCCCCCATCACGATGCTCACTGTTGAACAACTCGGTCGGACAGCCATCCCCTTGCCCTGCGTACCTTTATTGACATCACGGTCGGGATTCGAGATGCTAGAGTATTATCTTGTAATCTTTGTATTCGACTTTTTTCGCTCTCCTTTTTCTTCCCCGTTTTCGTCCTATGACGATTTTAACCCTTTCGAGACGATTCTTTTTCTATTATATTTGTTGAGATTCATATCTATGATAAAAGAAATTAAGAAAATTTTTCTATCTAATTTGAGATAATTTAACAATAAAGAATTTATTCCTCTTTTATGCTTGGGGTTTTAACAATATTTCTGAAATTTGAAGTATATAATATAACTAGAAAAAAATCAAATTTTTTTAAACAAATAATTTATAGCATCTTGAAAGGGTTGATTCGAGAATTTAAACACTACGCGAGCTCTGCGATCTGAAGTTCATTTTCATAATTTACTTGATCTTTATACAATATTTGTACAATTAAAATGAAAAAGAGAATAAACAGAAGAAAGAAAAACTTTCCAATGAAATTTTGATTAAGAAAAATTAACTTACTAAAAAATCCATAGTTAAATAGCGCGATAATAATTTTAGTGCGCATCCTGCATACATGAAATGTGATTGCTTATTATACATTGCTTATTTCACCACGGATGTGCGCGAAATTCGTGCGTTGCGCCCGAGAACACGATAACGGTTGGGTTAAACGTTAGATTTTATGGCAGAACACAACGTCGAGCGTCGCGGCGCGGCACGGCACGGCACAGTGCGGTACGGCACGGCACGCTTGACGGTACAGCGAAACGCACTCATCCGCGTAGCCGCGTGCGCGGAATTCGAACGATTAACCGATTCACGTGACACGCACGTTTCGGACGGAGATTACTCGTTCTAGCGTACGCTCCCTGGACGTACCGGGTGATACGAATAAAACGCGCTAATCTCCTTTGTTACTTCGTGTAAGAGCGCATCGAATAAGCTGAAAGCTGGATCCAGACCGAGTAAACGAGTGCGAATAAACGCGGAATAGACCACTTGCTTCGATCAGCACTGGTGACGCCATTCTCGTTAAAGCAAACTCTTCACTGGCGTTTGTTTGCACTCGTTCACTTAGTCTGGGATACGACTTGAGATCATTCGTCTCGGGAGTTATGCAATCGACGTAAATAAGATTTAAAAAATTGCATATTTAACGATAAATATCGGTTCGGGACGTTTACAAAGAATTATTCGTTTAAACGCACAGATATTGAAACCTTTGGTTACGCTTGTTATTCTCGACTTACTTTTCCTACTCTTAACTTTGTTAACTTGATAATACGTCCTATGATACGTAAGATATTTACACATAACTTGGACACAATCGAAACTCATACGAGAAGAGAAAGGTTTCGTCTCTAACTGAATCGCTAAAATTGATTGCTGCTGCTAAAACGCGACCTATCGTCTCCGATCTAAACTCTAATATTAAGTTACATATCTCGTTTATTTGTCTAGATTATTAGTGCTTACTGTTAAAAACATGCTCATGCAACCTCGTGTATACTCTCCGTTATCATATATTCATGCATCATTGGCATGCCTCTCGCATATAGACAGGAATTCAGTGACACGCTAAGAACAATACGTATCCAGCACGATCCCGCTCCTCGGACTCGGCAATTACTCAGGGCGCATAACACGTCCGAACAATGTGCATCTCAATCCTTCTCCAATGCAGCTTGCACCATATTTCATTTCGCACGAACATTCAAACCTCAAGTGCGTTTTATGCATTGTAAACAGACACATGTGCAAATAGAAATTGTGCATTCGTGGACAAGCCGATGTGGACCTGAATGTTTTCGTATCGGAGGGGCAGGGCACGGAACGATTTACCATGATGACACTTTGGGAAATTGGTGCAATATGACGCACAATTGTAACCCGCTCGAACTCGAATGAGAAAGAGTTACGTCGGATAGAAGATCGTGATATAAAATAACAAGACGTTTGGATGGAAATTATATCATATCCCATAATTTTTGTTAGAATAATATTTCGTATTCTTTCGAGATATTCGCAAATTGACGCTCTTGTGCAACCAGAATCGATATAATACGTCTATAATATTCCGTTAGGCGTAACGATAAAATGTACAAAATTTGATAGAAGTACAGAGTATCTTCGAGACAATAGTAAGTAGAAATAGGAATAATCTTGAGATCATGTAAGATAACACTTGTGTTTATTTGGCACGAATGTGCTTAAAGTTGGAAATTAATATGCCTAACGTTTGTAATTATTGATTTCATAATCTGTCATTGTTTCATGCCCATCATTCCTGTTTTGAAATATTCTTTGAAACTTCTCGTCTCCAGATTTCCAGGTATGCTATTATCTACCGAGGCAACAGAATCCAGAATTCTTTTTTATACAAAGTATTGTGTATTGAAAGAAGTAGTAGGCTAAATCACGCATCTTTAAAATTACTATTAAACAAAATTATCGTATTATTAAAGACATAATTACGAGATACCAGTTCGTAAGCTGTGTAAAATTGTTGTCTATAAATATTTTAACTACCTTTTACGATCCACTTTTGCATTCATTAACTCTCGTTCAAAACAAAGGTAGATGCTGTTGCCTGGGGGTGATCGTCGAACTACCTCGATTTTCCAGCGGGTGCGATTAAGCATCGAAGCTTAAATCTAACAAGCGGAAAAGCCGGATACTAGGCCTGAACATCTTCGCTGTAGGCTCGGGCTCGTATTGGCCGATCCACGAGATTCGCTTGGAGCATAGGGCATTCAAGTTGTAAGCAGTGTGCTCGTTGCGCGTTTAATGTTAATTTGAACGTCATCGTTCTGCCAGTTCCTATTCAAGTCGATCAGGAGTGAAACTCAGTTTGACGGATAAACTTGTTAATCATCTTCATGAGTTGTTCGAGCTCTTTTGTCCTGCGAAAGTTATCCGGGAATGAGAAAAGAGTGTGTGGTTTTCGATCAATACATGATACACGTGCTATTTTCAAATCTGAATGTAAATATCAGTCTGATGAAGAAAACATAATATTTGTAGTACAGACATTTATGTATCAATTGCTTATGTGGCTGGTAACTATATGAATACGGAGCGTTTCTCTTAATGATCGAAATCAAGAGCTATATACGAATTAATCAATTGAATTAATACGAGTGGTTGTTGATCGATCGCGATGATAAATTGTGCATGCCATGAATGTATCTTCAAAATTTTATCGTTATGCACGATACACTATACAGGCGAACTGATTCTTTCATGATAATTACGCGATGATCGTATTTTCTGATGTTTTTTTTTAGTTTGCAACGATCGAAAATGGTGGATATGTTGTTACGCTAAATCACAATAATTGAAATTACTCGGATTTTCAGAGATGGCAAAGTAAGATGTTCAAATATTTAATATCAACGAGAAGTGTTATTTTTTAACAAGAAAATATTTTGCTCAGAATTTTACTCTTTTTAGACAATACGTTATTATTTCAGTTTTTTTAAAATATCTCATACGTTACAGTATGGCAGAACAACGATTTTCCATTTTCGTATAAAAATAAAATTGAGATACACGAATATACAATATTTTCTGCTGCAAGTAATCCCCTAAAAATTTTAATCTATTTATTAGAACTGAATAATGTAAGAAATTTCATCCATTTAATGAGATGAATAATCGGTATGACCATTTTCAATCTAAAATATTCTCTGAAATATTTTTATTTGCGAGATTTTGAGGAAAATCAATGAAAATAATCGCAAATCTACGAAAACAAAATTTTCCTTTTACTCTCACAGATCTCTATACGCTTAATAATTTAAAAGAAAAGAAATAATGAAACCGTCACGATGATCCTTATTAGAAAGGAACGTAAACTCCCGCGCAGTGGATTGTCCGACCGTGTTAAAAGAAAGAAGTTGAAACGCGGGCGAGCGCATTGCCGGAAGTAATCGCATTTTCCAACAAGTTATAAACTCTGACAGTGCCAAGTTTAATTAAAACCTACGACGGTCGCGCGGGCGGCGCCGAAATTTCTTTCCCCGGGCGAGAGGTCTCCGCGGCTTGGGGGAAAGGGAGCCGGCTATCGGGAAGTTATCGGTTCAACAAGTGGAGCCGTAAAGCGCTTAATACGCCACATCGGCGATATGTTCTCGCGCGAAATCAATTTCGCTACATATAGCGGCGCCGTGTGCCGGCCTTGATCAATCTTCCTTCCATTGCCGGGATCGCGCCATTACCAGAAAGTGTAAAGCGGGACTTACGCAATTACACGCGGCTCTGAGCTCTCTACAGGGTGTTCCGAAAAAAGTACAAATAACTCCTTTCCAGCAATCTGTTTTAAAATTACGAACCAGAAAGTCATAAAAATTTATATAAGATTGCATTGCGATTAAAACATTATTTGTATATAAGAAATTATATATTTAAAATAATTGCTATTTGATATATGATAAAATTTTGCTGTCCAATTTAAAGATTTTTACATTTTAATAATTTTACTAAATAATTTTATCGGTATTTGGTAAAATTGATAATGATATTAATTAAAAATGTGTTTTATGTGTAATTACTTTCACGAAAATGAATTTCCAATCTCTTGAAGTCTCTGCCTGCCGACCGGCAGAAGATCAACCGAGAGAGTCACTTAATTAACATTCATATTTCCCGCAAGTTTGTTAAAACAAATTCTAAGTAATAATAAATATTTTAACATGTATACTTTAATGAAATCAACGATGCTTGTGATCTTATCTCGGACATTCACGCGGCGAGAAGCCGAAGAAATTATTGCGCCAGTAATATTGGACGTGGCCTTTTGGAAAGCATGATTCCATGGAAACGGGGGTGGGCAATGTGCCCGAAAGCCATTGTCAAAAAAAACAATAGCTGCAACGATGGATCGGCTTTTTTTGTATCCATTCATCCTCTCGCGATTCGAATTCTTTTCAGAGAAAGGACAAAGGTGGAGATCGATCGATCGATCCGAATAAATTCCGTCCTGGCTACGCGACGCGTTAATATTGATAACATCGATTTCTCGATAAACGTTTGGTCTACTTTGCGTTTCAAATCTCTCTACGACATTAGGAAGAAGATGCTAGCTTGAAACACGCGAGCGTATGTATTGCGATAGCTACAACTCCAGTATCTTAATTGCGATAACTCGCGACGCATAACCCGCAACGCGAACAAAATGGGAAAGCCGTTATTACGTGCGCGTCTTAAGTTCGGTAATAACTAGACGCATATAACTATCGGCTGTAATGACGGGTAATAATACATTCTTTCGACGCGCGAAGGCATCATTAACCATTTCGCATGGAAGAGTCTCTCTCTCTCTCTCTCACTCTCTCTCCAGCGTGAATTGTCAGTATTTCAGACGAAGTGAACGAAGAGAATAAGACAGAAGGAACGTGAAGAGACTATGAAACTTCGGTTGCCGCGTCGTAGTCGGGCGGTACCTGTATACCGGCTGATAGATGAAAATGGATGTCGTATACAGAGAGATAGTTGGTGATGGTGGCTGCTCTGGCAACTGTGGTAGTATATATATATTTCTTTTTCTTTTTTCATAGCTGGCAGTAGTGCAGTTAAATGCAGTGCTGTGAAGTGCAGGCACGCGCGCATATAGGTGGTGCAGTAGTAGTAGTAGTAGTGACAGTAGTAGAGTTAGTAGTAGTAGGTAGTAGTAGATAAGATAGTAGTCCATTACAGGCGGACACAGGTTAATGGTAAAATAGTTACCCGGGCCTTGACGCTGCCAGAGTGATCTCCGCTCGCGGAGGAGGAAGGACTCACCCGGTATCCACCGAGGTTGTTCACCACGCAGGTGAAGGTAGCGTCTCGACCCTGCGGGATCGTTACGTTCTCCAGCGGGTAAGCGAAGTCTGGCTCTAGCCCCGTCACTGAAACAGACAACAACAACGGTCGTTCGTCAATTGAACGCAATTCTCCGTGCTCCGCTTCATTCCGCTTCATCGCCGAAAGTTTCGACGGAGCAAATAACTCTTTAAAAATAAATTATTAACTCTATAAGATTTAAGAGCTAAGATTTGAGTATTTTTTAGATGAATTAGAATTATATTAGATGAATTAGATACTATATGTATCTAGGATGAGAAAATGAGGATAATTATATTTATAAAGAAGAGCGTTACGTGTTTTACATTTTATATATCACTTAAGCATACTGCATATTAAATTAGTCAATTCTCGACAGAGTAAATCGGAAAGTCGCAGTAGTTTCGTGAAAATATCCCGAGGCACTTTTGTCACGGTACGCACTGGATACGCGGATATTTTATGTCGTGTTATATATTCATGGAAAAAAACGGGCCTTTGTAGAAAGTTTGGCGTTATGGAGCATTCATACAGCTATCTCATAACAGGAACTATCGTGCACTATGCGCGAATGCCTAAGTACCGGTGGATTTTTTTGCGAAACGTTCAAAAGTGATAAACGGGTCAGTGACGAAACTTTCCAAGCAATTTTCTCACATTTCCCAGCTATCTATAAATTCTAAAAATAGATTTGTTTAAATATTATTTTTACCTGTATTGTTTTCACTAATGTAACAGCATGATACTTGCAGGGTGTAATGTAAAAATAACGATAATGAAAAAATAAAAAGACATGACATTAGCAGTGACAATGACTTGATTAAAAGAAATTAAGAGATCAAACATTTCTTTATTACTGTCCACTGTATATACAAATCACTGTTAACGTATTCAGCAGCGGCACTAAATTAATTTGTGGAATTCAAATAGTTTGTTAACAGTATCTCATTGTGGTGCTTGTATTTCGCAGGCTGTAACGATCCAAATCGACAACATTTAGCCGATTTACGATGTAAAAGTAATCAACGCGGAATTAACACCTGTCGCATGTGAAATAGTTTCCCGGCGAACTTTATCTCGGAACCTATATTTCGCGAGTAAACGATACAGTGAAATTGCCGGAAATGTCGCTCGTTTTGTGTGAAATAGTATATCATTCTTTTTTTTAATATTTCCTACCTACAAGTCCAATATTTTTATTGTGTTACTTCAATGTGGCATAAAGGTACTTTCTATTATTTATAGTAAAAAAAAGTGTCTTATCGTCTGTCATTTCATCATCTAGAATTGAATATCAATTAATATAATAGACTTGATGTAGATTTTGATAATTTTATAATTTTTTGTTACACACTTGTCTAAACCTATAAACATATATTAAATCGTAAACGATATTTTATTCATATAAAAAGAACAAAGAATCCAACAATCACATTTCGTGTAGTAAGAATCGAGAATTTCCGAATAGCGACGCGATAGCGAAGGCAATACAGGAAATTGGTAAGCTATGTGATGGAAATTCTATCGACTATATTTTTTCTCGCCGCGGTCGGACAATCGCTGCTATAGCAGGATTTAATATTGGAAACTCAATCCCTGCTACTTCTAACACTTACCTTTGTGAACGAATTTGCACATTTTCACCGTAGCATTCCGCGTGTGAGATTTAATAACTGTAGTTTCAATAAATGGGATTTTTCTTGTGAACTGGTCGATCAATATACAAAAAGTACTCTACATAGATTTTTTTGTCAAAAAAATATGCTTTATGAGTAACAAACGTAAGAGTCGTAGTATCCCATTTTACTATATTGCAATATTTAATGTTTATTAAGAAAGTATAAAGATATATTTGGCCCAAGGAAGAATGTTTGTTAATATTATAATCATAAACTCACTTTCTCGATGTTTTTACATATCATCTGTCATCTTTAATATATTTTAGTATATTATAGCTTTTTTTATATAGAGCGCTCGCAGCCTTTGCCCGATTTGCAAAAGAAAACCGGAATATTACGTAATGCATCATATGGCCATTATGTAATTGCAATTGCGATGCGGAAGAGGCGTTTCCGAGACAAAGAGAGATTCAATATGATGCTCGTGTCTGGTGAACGATACAAAGAAACTGACTTACGAGAAAAGTTCGCCCGTCTCTACCGCGAGAAGAACCTTCGCGTATTGAATTTAAATTTGCGGCTGGCAGCAGCAGCAGCAGCCGTAGTAGTAGCTAGTATCATCTAATGTAACTCGGTTATGTGAATTTTATGAGGCCAAATGGAAGGTGGGAAAAACGCGCCTTATGAAAGCCGCTGATCGATTTATCCGACATTCTCACGGTGACAGACGCGACTAAAAATGGTTGCGCGATCTTCGCGCTTCGGAAATATTCCGATATCTTTACAATGTTGCAGTATCTTATGGAAAAATTATCTTTCCTTTATGACACAAGAAATTATATCAATTTTTATATACGCGATAGTCACGAAGTGGCAATGCGGACGGTTGTCAATAAATATTATGTATATACGTTCTATTTCAGTCAATATGTCATTTTAGAACGCTATTAGTTGATTAAAAATATTACCTCTCGATATTATCGATAATCGTGTGTAATTACAGATCACAAATTAACGTTCTTTTTTTTAAAACATATAATGGAAAAATAAGATGAATTTATTTCATGCTGCGGATAAAACAATGGCTCGTTACCGAAATGCCAACAGATGTTTATTTCCACGACCGTTGAAAACCGGCAAAAGCTCCGCGTGTGGCTAAAATGAAACGCTTTATACCACGGCTACATTTGCGACACCATTTGTGACGCTAATATAATTGGTTACGCAGATACGGGCGCTGTAATTTGTCGCAATTACGACAATGTGAGGTGCTACGCTTTAAGGAAAATAGCTTTTTCTCCAGAGGAGGGGTAAATTTTACGGTCACGGTGTGACGAAGATGTAGGACATATCGCGGTATGCCGCGAAGAGCCGGGAATTTTGCCGACTGAATTTTCCGGCGATATTTGAAGAGTGACGTACATACGTAAACACTAAGTAATTTTGCACGTTTGTAAAATATATCGAAATTTCTGTTTATGCTAAACATGTCGACGGCCGAATAAATTGAAACAAATAGAATTCACTGCCATGTCATTGCTGATAAATATTATGACGCTATTTCTCAATGTGTCTAATGAAAAGTTTCTCTTCCTCTCTCTTTTTTAGTTTAAAACAGAAATATTCTGTTACCATAATTTTGTTTAGTACAATTCTTACTGTATTCAATGCCAATTTACATGCAACAAATGTTGCTCCTTCTACTTTGCAAATTATTTTATTAATTTTTCATATTTTAATTATTGTACAAAATATAAAATTAAAATACTAATGTAATGCGCTCTATATAACAAATTTTATGATATAATATAATTTTTTACGCCTAAGTAAGTAATGATAAGCTGATTATTCTAGTAGAAAATTTTAATTATTATAATTTTTTAATCTTTTTTGTTTTAATAAAAATTTGTGCAATTGACTAGTAACACCACTTGAACCGGATTATTAAATCTAATTTAAAATTGCAGAATAAAATTAAATCTGGCGTTAACTCTGGTTTGATTTGAAAATGAAAATTAATTTATAATTATACAATATTTTCTCAGAAATTGTGTGATATTTTTCACGATAATTTAATCTGTCATTGTTCTGATTTGTTAAAATCTTATATTTTACTTTATTCAGTAAAAACGACAGAATTTGAAAGAAAAGATAATATTATTATATTATAACATATGAATATTAATTTTTTAGCTGTGTTAAACTTTGCTATAATAATGAATTGATTGATGTACGACATTTAATTCTTATATCTCACGGAGCAAAGTATGCTGTTTCAAAATCGCGATTATTCCTCGCAAACAATTATCAACAGCGTGATCAATTGACTTCTATAAACGGCTCCTAAGGATATCGAGGTGACTATTATTTATTAGAGCAGTTACTTTGCAGTTTACCGTTTTTCATTCGAAACAGAAATCGAAATGATAGGAAATAGAAATTATAAATTATTGCTCATAATAATCATTCCCTTAAAGATATTTAGATTTCAATATGTATCTTTCATTGCGTTTTAGATTCAGATATACATATAATAGTTTGTTTAATTTTTGGGTTTTCAAAACGCGAAGTGTCACATGAATCGAAAATCGGAGCGAGTAATTCAAGTAGCGGGAAATCCGGAAATCTGTGTTGTATCAACTATTTTAATACACATGTTAACAATACATAATAATGTACAAATAATTAATACAAATATTGATAATACATGTATTTTGTGAGGTTTCGAAATGTACATGCAATACAGAAGTTTGTTTATGCATTTTCAGAGAATCCTTTGTGTTTTAACTAGCTGTTAAATTGACTTTATTAATCGTATTAATCGTATCGAAAATTTCCTAGTGATGAGTACGCGCGATTATAATTAATTATGTTTTTGCGCAGGTGTATGTGAGTGTTATGAAGAAATAAAGAAAAAACAAGAAAGAAACAAAGAAGGAGGAGGAGGGGATCCAGAGAGGCATCGAGAGACAGCGGAACAACGGGGTGAGTAATCTATTTTATTTGCAAATCAATCGTTTGTAATTATTTTATGTGAATGATAATTATTATTTGAAATATTAATCATCACGGGCATCGCTGTAATACGTATTTATATTTCAACGGGTAGCTTATATCACAATTCTCTTGCTGCTGTACTTCATATCAGTAAATGGTAAATCATATTTTATTTCAATTTGAGGATTTATGGAAATTGTCTATCAGGCACACATATAATACGTGTAACGTATGCATGTACCAAATTAAAAGAATAAGAATATTATAGACAGATGTATTAATATTTTACGAATTTATTGCACTCTTAAAATGGATATGTTAAAATAGATGAGTAATATTTAACGTCTGACCGGGAATACGTACAATTATCCACTGATTTATTGTGCAAGAGAATGCACACACGCGTATACATAAAGTAATTAGATTAGTAAAAGGAAACGCCGTGCCGAAACGCTTGCACTTTATGCGGAGCAACGGTCCCGCATAAATTGTCCTCGCCTACAAAGGACAGTGTAAAGTAATGCCACTTAATCCATCTACCTTTACAATAAAACCATCGCGCGACTATCCTACGAAGCGCAGTGCAAAGTCCCGAGCGTGTAATGTTCGTTTATCTTCCATCGCCCATAAAGCAACGACTCGTGCAACCAAATGCAAATTTTTGTTTACGTTCTGTCAGCACTTTTATTGCGCAATTATAGAGCGTTTCTATAAACTTTCTTACGCTTGCGAGAGGAGAGGTGGCTGAAGAGCGTCTGGATAGGCTAAATGTATGATACATATCGTAAATTATATTATTACGCGATCAATAATAATATTTCATAAGTAAAAGGTACTTTTTCTTATCTAAAATTATACGATCTACGCGATCGATTCCCAGGAAACCCATAATTTCCATCTCGCGATACATCACTTCGCTGTATCGATGGCGAAAATGCATCTCACGGAGTTACGAGCTTCCAACTATTCGCGCTGCACTTCCACGGAAGATGCGAAGTATGGAAAATGCGAGGCCGGAAAAATGCAAAGAGTACGAAGTGCATCGCGCAGCATATTCCCACTCAATTAAGAAGTTTCCCTATCGAAAATTTTTCTTGTAAACTCACGAAGGAAGCACGCGTTCGCATTTTCCACGCGTTTCAAGCGTGTCCGCGTTGCGAGTGTCGATAACGACGATGATATATCAAAGCGTCGCGATAAAAATACACTATCGACGCTTACGGCTGAAGGGATTACACGGGGTTGAATTTGACAGAGAGAGAAAAGAGGAGGCGTTCGAAAGGTTCAGAGTTCGTATTTTAGTCGATTCTATCATAAGTTTGCGAGACGAGCTACTTTTTCTACCGATCCGCATCTCGTTACACGTTATAGTGTTCATGGATCCGCATCGCGATGTTCTTCCGGATTCATGCCACTGTAAATACAATACTGACATACGGAAATCTTTTGCATGCCAGAAGTTTCATATACCCGACGAGAATGGATGACGTTTGCGCGCGATGCACACATATGCGTCAAAATTGCGCAGACGTGACAGATATGAGAGGATGTACAGAATTTATCAGAAGTCTTATTTTTCCCCACACACACACACACAGTTGCAGATTCTTATATAAAGTTTTCTCTCATAAAGTTTTACTTTCACAGAGGTTTAATCTAAGACGTTTAATCCGAGATATTTAATGTTGCAAATTAAAAAAATTAATGACCTCAAGTAATAATGACGAACAGCTCGTAAGTTTAACTTTGTTGAAGACATAGTTCTTCATTAGTTATTCATTAAGAAATCTGTAATTAAGGGAAAGCCACGTGGCTTTATAGATACATACTATAGAGAATCTCGATCGATCCGTGGCCGCGATAATTCATTGAGTTAAGTCTACGCACGTACAATGCGAGTAGAAGTTTTGAGTGTTATAACAAATGTATCTTGCAGAGTGTGCTACCATCAAAAAGTTCGGTAACTGGGCGTCGTTGACAAATCGATCGTACGGGCCGTTTCAGGAAACTTAAATTTAAATCTTGAAACTTTTAAATTCAAGTCTCAAATTTAAAAAAAATAAAATTGTTTAGCCAAAACATTACAGCTAGATTTATACAGGATTGAATAAAAAGATTATTGAGTCGCAATGTGTATTTTACACATTACGGAATGTCTTGTGAATTCAGGTGTCAATAGATTGAGAAAAAGTAGTATAATTCAGTTTTAAATCAGCCCGCGGGTTGGCTTTTTATCTGGCGGAAATGGTTTTTAATCGGTGCTTAATCAAATTGAGAATGTGCCTGCCGCAATTATGCAAATACGAAAACTCGTACGTTCTGTTATTCACGTATATTTAGCTACGAGGAATAGTTCCATATTTATGTAGAGAAAAATTAGAAGCCGAGTCAACGGCGCGCCTTTGCCTCGAGCACTCTAACGCGTATTCAGTGCATATGTCGGGAGTTTTCCGACTGTGCCGCTAAACTAGCCATAAATTTGATTTCGCGGTTTAACCTGAATATACCAAAACACATACGTTAGAAAATTTTTGCAAAATATGTATTATCATAACATCTTGCAAGAATTACAGGAATTACAGCAAGAGTATAATAGATCGTGATAAGGATTTATTACGAGTAAAATTTTAATAATTATTGCTTGTTTGACTATATTTAGGTATATTGACTACATTTACTAGATTCGTATCGTTGTTGAGATATAACGTGTTTGTGTATTTTTTTGTAATAAATTAGGCACGTTTTCTTTAACTTATAACGCCGCTTCGTTCGGCGTTATGATGTTTCACGCTGCTCCCATCATGTATGACGCGGAGGCGAACTGAGAAACACCACGTTCTCTAGGAGGTTAGAGAAAGCAGTATCCCAAGCGCTTTTACGACGGGAAAAAGAATTGTGTAGCGAATCGACTGAGTTTATAGCGTCCGTAATACTAACGTCGAATATCACGACACGCAGCGTCGCGCCGTAACACGAGTCGAATTATGTTTGGCATGCTCGATTAAAGTCCCTGAGCCAATAATTTCTTTCTTGGACGTATCTCGTACAGAGTATTTTGTTGAAGTTAATCTTCGTATATATTTCTATATGAAACGAAACGAATATACTTATTAGTAGTTAATATATTATATTACTGACTACTCGCGTGTGACATAATATGAGTGAAAGATCTCTGTCGATTTGCCATGCACTGACTAATGATTAAAACAGCAATCTCGTCATCAAAATATGTTCCACCCATTTCCTATGCGAGCTAAATGCATGCTCTTACGACTTTTATCCTCCGCCGAGATTTGGCTTTCCTGTTGCTTACCACATTTGCGACAAATTTCTCAAAAAGAGCTCTCAGCTTTTCTTTCATCCGAGACATATCATCTTTTTCGCACAGTCCTCTCGTACATGTATACGTCTAACCATGCGCGAGAAGAAAGGGTTGCTTGTCGAATTTAAATTTGCAGAGCTGCGTTAGGGGGTACGGAGCGATCAAAAAGGGTAAATATCTAGAATATCGCAATGTGATGTGTCGACAGTGTGGCACGGGACGAGCGCGAGTCAAGGAAAACGGCAGCCGCCGCCGCCGCCGCCGCCACCCCGTTGCCACATTGCCCGCTGAATTTTACGAGGGTATTTACATGAGCGCAATATTTTATGGGGCACTTAATGCCAGGTCACGTTCTGTCCCTCACTGCCGGGGCGGTCTCCTATGAATCAAAGTGCGCTTTAAAGATTTCTTTCTCATCCCGCGACGCGGCGGATAAGGAACTCGCTCGGGCTCGTACCTCGTACGGAATATCTTACGTGGCATCTACCTATCTTATCTCAGGGGGTCTCTTTCTCGTTTTCTCTCTCTCTCTCTCTCTATTTCTTTATCTCTCTATCTCTTCCTTTCTTCTTCTCTTATCTCTCTTTATTTCTCTTATATATGTCTCTTTCCAACTAATAAATAATCTTCACCCCTTGCGACGCCAGCGAAACTTGTATCGGCGAGGGATCGCGGAATCGTGAAGCGTAAACGACGGAATTCTTTACGCGGCTCTTATCCCGACGCCGATATTATCATCTATTCGAAAACATCCACCTTTAAAGTGCCGTGATAGGATGCAACTTCATCGGGGGATAAAGTATATGATCGCGATGTGCCATAAAGCACGATAATGCTGATATTCGAATTTTTATGACGCACACATTTGTTCAGGAAGAAAACTTATCCAAATAAGGATTAAAACGCGATTTATTGGACGATTGGTGTCGTTTTCAAGCGCAAGCTGTGAATTCATACGATGTGCGTGTGCATATCGCGGCTACTTACGAAAACGCAATCGTTCGCTCCGTTCCCTTCCCCCTCCCTTATCTCTCCTTTAATTCGTTGCGGAGACCCGAGGGCAAATGCAATTACTCCCTTAATCAATTTAGATAACTCGCAGCGGAGCCGGCACGTAATTGTTAACGCGATTATCTGTGGCGCGACCGGAAAGTCGTGGAATAATGGACGGGCATAGGATGCCTAGGCGTCGTAAAGGTCTCTTTTCGGGGTTAATGTCGTCTCCCTTACGAGCGAGCACTCGACCACCCTTGGGGGACGCCTATGTTCACCATAGCATGGGTTTCAAGTTGGCATCGCGCCAATTCGGGATCGAGTATAACTTCAATACCGACGAGATTTCTGTTCTACCAAAGATGCGTGCTCACCGCAGCTCGCAACAACCTAGTTTCAAATTATCACAATTAGTTCGCAAGATGTTCATACGGAGATCAAACAAACGATAAAAAGTATTAAAACATGTTTGCAAATACTTAAATTCTTACGATTCAAAGATTATTACACTACCATTGTTTCCAAAAACAAATTTATTCCAAATTTTTGCCTCGCGGCAACTCGAGAAGAAGAAGACAAATTTAAGCATCACGTACCTCTCTCTGGTGAGCTACAACCGTTGCAGTCGAGAATGCGCCCTCGCGTTTATTGCCGCGTTGTTTTCGCTTCCCGACTTCTTGCTATCGGGAGGTTTAAGCGCGGTGTATTTTCGCAATTAAGACCGAGAGGCGGAGGCGGGGCGGAGCGCGGTTTTGCCGCGCTCTCTTTTGGCCGAATTTAACGCCGGCTCTGGATCAAAATGTCCCGTCCAAGCGTCGCTGTTTAACGGAAATTCGCGCAACATTGTGAACTACTTCCACAATCCGTAACTGACAATACATTTTAATGGTAGGATATATCTCTGTCAATTAGCCGCATTGCCATTATATAATTATCATAAATTAGTTGAATTGCCATTTATTTTTATAACTTATTTATATTTATATATAATTAAATTTAAAAAATCAATTATTGCGCAGATTATTATTATTCTAATTTTATTATTCACTTCGTATCAAAAACATGTAAATTACAAATCTTGAAAGGTTCATATGATTGTGAGTATACAAATTTAAATAGTCTTTTGAAGTCCATTTTGTAAACTAGGTACATTGTTGCAATTATTTTTTAGTCAATTTTAAAATCAATTTTTAATAAGATTTAATTTGACTTTTACGATATTTGAGATTCTATTGAATTTTTTCGTGTAACAAATGATTGTAATGTAAATTTTAACACAGTTGTTATCGGCTATTAATCAATAATTACGTCTGGCGTGCTCATATGATTGATCGCCTCTAACTGCACGAGATGTGCTCTTGTCGGCCAAAAGGAAATAAGTCTGAGCAAATGGGCCGTTTACTGAGCTGCATTCAGCATCGTGGCCTTAGCTGAGAATTAACCTCCCGCTTTTATTGCTATGTACTCTCGTTTAGCTTCTTGCGATCGGGCCTCGGAGCCCGAGGTGTGTGTTCGCATTTAACCTTTTCGTGCCGGCGGTGAATAAAGCTTTTTGCTTCCCCGGGCGATTTCTCGTGCGCTCGCGCTTCACATTCGTATCCATTCTGCAGGGTGTTGCGTGACTTACTGACGGAATACGTTCCTGTAAGATCATTTTTTATCTTACATGAGTATAAATATTTCCAACTCATCATAATATAATAATGTAATAATGTGTATAATTATATGTACATCATGTAAAGTTATTGTTCCAATATTTTATATACATCCTTTATTTTATAATTTTTGATAGGTAAAAAAATATATTTGCGATTTAATCAAAATATCGTAGTAAAAGATAAAATTATTAAAATGGATTTAAAACATTTGTTTAAAAATCATAAGCTTCTATTTCATGTAACTTTACGGCCAAGTTTGCGAAACAGAATTGATTAAAAAGTCGAAGGACGTTTAAACATATAACATTTTCGAGCCAATACTTATGAATATCTGCATTTGCAATTTAACATTACTCCGTTAAGGAGAGTGAACTCGAAGAGAGTTTGTTTTCTCAAACAAGAACGAAGAAGATAAAGTAACTGGGTCGCAAGCTTTATTCTACGATTGTGCCCGACCTGTTTCTTGGAATGTGCCATTGCATTATTGCTTTGTTTCTCTCGACTACCACGGCCATTAAATTAAAGCCTCCTCACATTATCGCGAGATACAAGCGTGTTGACAAGCGTACGGCTTCTTTTGTAAATACTCGTTAAAATTACTCACGGCAAGATTTATCCTTATTCTTTAATGGAGTTTTAATCAAAATGGAAATTTCTCGCCGCTGAAAACGCGAGAATTTTACAAGTTTACGCGATGAAATATTAATTCTGCATTTACATGTCTGTAAACACGAATAATTCTCGACTTGTAAACTAGACTAATTCTAAAAGTCGTTACAATTGTCAGCGTTTAAGAGATTATTAATTGTGTTTGCGCACCGGAATAATATTTTTCACTTTATGTATCGCCGATTTTCTCAAAATCAAAAAATGTGATGCGCGAATATATAGACATGATGCATCTAAAGTGCCTAACTCAGAAGTGGAAGATATTGACACTTTCCGCAACGCTATATAACAATCAATGTTCCCGACATACGTATTATCGCGACAAAAGTTCATAAAATGTCAAACTCACTACGCTTCCGCAATCGTCTGTGAATGAGTGCGTAACAATTCATACGGGAATTAATTTATGACTCTCGCAGAGCAATCGCTTTTGTATTATTTTATAGCAGGTGAAAGGCAAAGAGAGGCAAGAGAGAGAATCCGTTAGCTATAGCTGCGATATTTGTTGAAGTTGCTAATTTAACGGACAATAGAACAGGACGGCGCTTGGTTAATTTCCGAGTGTCATTTACAGCAATAGTCTTTTTCGACGTTTTGATTTCACGAGCGGTGATGTTTGATACGGGCAAATAAATGTAAAATGGGACAAGAGCGATCGATAGGACCGTAATTTGAAGTGTGTCGGAATGAAAAAAGGAATTAGTGCCCAAAACAAACTGTAAATTGGAGCAGAACCCATTTTAGAATAACATACTTTGGATAGAGTTTGTCTATTCTGGTAAAAATAACAAAGTTTTTACTTTGCGAGCTAAAACATATAAAATTTACGAACGTGTAAAGCTTGCGAGGATTTTCCTGTTACGCGTCCATGTCTTTTCAAAGTTATATTTTTCTCGTACGTGTGTCGAGACGATATCGAGACATGCGGATTAGCCGACACGGATAAAAATGGAAAATACATTTTTAAGCATAATCTCGCCGAAGATTTTCCCGAGTCGTTTCGTATCCGCGCGAGAATGATAATGGATGCCGCGATGCGACGAAATTTCGGGAATCCACCCCGATGGGGCAGGATTAAAATTTAATCCGGTCGTGCGAGTCTCGTGTCGTCCAATTATATAAGCTTACGCGAAACGCTTTTTAACGTGGTGATGGTAAAATGAGCTGTCGCTGGAAAAAAAGGGGGAAAAAATAGAAGAAAAATCCGAGGCGAGATGCGAGAGGAGAGAGAAAGAGAGAGAGTGAGGAAAGAGGAGCTAAAAAGAGACAACGCGGGGAACGAACAGGACGGGAAGAGAGAAACGAAGGGTGAACGGATGCCTTTAAACACACACACCCCCCCCCCCCCCCGTCGGATTGCGCGCTTTTGCAAACGCGGAAAACACGTTGGGACCGTTGGCGTTGCTGTACATTTCGAAACAGATTGGTTGGTCGGATCTGTCACGCGGTATCGCGACTCTGACAAGAAAGACGAAACAACCAATCAACTGTTCCCGGACCCTTTGTCCGTTCAAGCGGTGCGGCACGACGCGACGCCAGCCAACGTTGGTGCCGTCCGAATTGAAAATACCTCGTCACCGCGTTCGCCACCGCGCCGTTGCCGCCGCCGCCTCTAAATCCGTCTGCCCGCGATCGTCGCTAAAAGCGCGGATAAAACTTTTCAACCTGGATAGCGTGCGCGTGACGCGAATGAAAAATCTGATAGAGGACGGGGAATCGTAGACGAAGAGCAGGGCGTGGAGAACGATGTGTGTAAGCGTGTGTTAACCGTTAACCGGTTACACACGAAAGGGAGCAAAAATGTTATATTGTTACATGTGGGTCGTCGTGATTGTCGCTTTTTGTTGTTTGTCATCGAGTCCTTTATTCTACGGAATATCTCTTCGATCAAGCACGCTTTTAACTCCCTGCGGGCCTGATGATTGACATACTTTTTCTTTATTTCGCATATAGAGGATTAATCTTCAAAGCGTATGTGGTACTTTTCTCTTGTTATTTGACTTTATACATTAGCGTGTTCCGAGTTATGATTTATTTGTTAAATTAATTTATCAATTAATATCAATTAATTTAATCAACTAATTTATTTATTAATCTATTTATTATATAACTAATTTATTTATTAGGCATTTAAGTTATATATCAAACGAAAAGATTAGAACTATTATAGGAAAATTAGAAATGATTAGAGATTGGGTATTAATTTATTTAAATACACTTAAACACATAAATAAGAGAGAAAGAGAAAAATAAATTTTACTTTCTCTGATAAAATTATAATATAGGTAACATTGAACATTTTTAATATCTGTCAATAAGATCAAAATAAATTCATATTAATCCTACGAAATTCGTACTTATTTGCTTCTAAAAGAGCACTAAAATTGATGATTACATCACGGTAGTCTCAGTTATCCTAACCACCGTTCGCGGAAATGTAATAATTGTCGAATCGGAAGCGAGAGCGAGCGAAGTGGAAGTAGAAATGTCCGCGACCATCGACTGACCGTCGTATAAACGCGGAGAACGTCGGACGAGAGTAGATAGAGAGCGGCTTGCTCGAGGAAGGGTCAAGAGAGGGTGTCCCTGGGTATAAGCAGTCGTGAGCAAGTAACGTGTTATTCGACGTCTCCCACGAGGATTCCGGGCTATCGCCGCCAACACCATCGCTCCGATGGGCTCCGATCCTTCTTCAAACGTTTCTCCACTTCTCTTCGCCGTCGCCTTGCTCATGCTACTTCACGCGACTGCTCTCCCGTGAGTGCCACTACTGCCGCGATCCCAGAAAACAGACTCGCCCGTTGCAAACGGGAAACGGGTCGTGAATCAAGGGTCGTAGATCTGACCGTTGCCATTTACGTTAATGAGCGAGAGCTTGACGATATGAGGTTGCGAGAGATTGCCACTCATATTGTGTTTCTTTACAAAAGTAACTTTAACGGGTGAGCAAGATAAAAAAATAATTTAGCTTGGACTTCCAGTAGCAATACAAATTAAGATTAAGTTCAAATTTTTATGTATTTGATTTTTATTTCAAGGAGTGCGAGATTAAATTAATTGTAGCAGAAAAAAATTTTTTTTTTTTTCGAAATAAATATTTATATAATTTTTACTTCTCTTTATTATTTTTGATCGATATAATATTCTTTCACAATGTGTTATTGTTAGCAATTCAATCGTAAATGAATTCACTGAGTGTAACAAATCCATGCAGAAAGGCTTAAGCGGCGGTTGCGGATGGACGATTAATATTAATTCGCGAGATCATTGTGTCCGCCTGTTTATTTGAATTCGAACGAACTGACGAATTTATATGGATTCGCACGATTCATTACGTCGACAAGTCATATCTCGTTCAAATCAGGATCAGATCGATATATCGAGTTTCGATGCATAAATATTGCTACCGAATCAAATTAAATTAATCAAAAGCGATGACATATGTGTGTCTATATATATTTCCTGAATTAATTGTCTACATCAAAATACATGAATCAAAATCTTGCGGTGTTTTTTAATAAAAAAAAATTCGACATTTTTTTTCCACTATTTAAAACGTCATTATTATTATTAAGAGATATTCTGCGAGCAATCTATTCGAATAATAAAACTGTTTTTGAGTTGATTTCGGGTGTTAGTATGTCATAATAATCTACGCATATTTTTTTGCTATACAACGACTCACTGGCAGATATAAAACGCGTTACACGTATTAAAACTGAAAACATCTTCTCGTCGTAATAACGCGAAGCTCGGATATATGGTATTAACGATTCTGTGACCGTCATATTTTCTCAACAAATGCGTGTGAGAGTGTTTTCCTAGGATGGCGAGAGCGACGAATATCAATATTCGCGAAACGAAGTGTCCGCTGGCCGGCCCGGCTTCGTTTTTCTTCGTTTCTCGAAACGATTAAAAATATTTTCCATAACCACTTGCAGGAACTAATATTTACACAATTTATTTTATATCCCCCGCGCAGATCGGCGAATCGATTATTCTTTATTCGATTATCTCGCTTTGCCGTGCTCTCATGTCACTTTTCTTCCTCGACACGATTTCGAGCGAATCCGCATCGACGCAAAAACGACTGCCCGAGGAATATTTGCTAAAATAAGCACACCGCGAAACTGTATCAATACATGAAAGTTAATTGCCGTCGCACCGATCGCATTGACCGTCCGGTGATATTTCGTTACAGGTTTAATGTGTCACGATGTTTTATCGCGACTATTTTATGCACCGCTTTCAATTGATCCCGCCGAGAAAATTATGTTTATCGGGTTTCAATGAGTATAAATGGTATTTGCCTGAAAGAGTTAATAGTCGTCGAGCAATGAAAAAAGATTAGCGTCGGTCACAATCGATGAATGGCCGCAGCGAATAGATATCTGTTATTAACGGCTCGACGTAATTCCCACAAATTTTGAATAATTATTAGGAGATTCGATATTTATTAATGCTCCGCGAGCGTTAGCAATGATTGCAGAAATTAACATTTTAAACGTTCGCTTTTATATTGACTTACAAACTTTTATCTTGACTTATCTAAATATTTGAATAGACTCCGCGGACTGACAGAATTCTTTAACGCTTCGTTTTGCTCGAAAATGAATTCGAACGAGAGGCCGTGATTTATTAAGTAGAAAATTCTCGACTTAATTTACTCGAACTTAATTTCTTCGAGAAATTCTCTCCTGTTTTTCTTTGAGCACGTGAAGCAATGCTACCGGAGGCGTGCTCGAGGGACGGAGGAATTCCTTGCGCAACTGAAATTAGTGGTCGAGCGCGACGGATGGTCATTGAAATTACGTGTACGTCCGTTTCCTTTTCGAGGACGTCTGGCCGGACGGACGTAGCCCGCCGAGGAATCAGTCTCGACAGCGGAAATTCGACGAAAAGCAAACTCCCTCGCTTTCCTCGGAAACGCTTTCCTCCCGTCCCTTGTGTCTCGAATGTGATTTTCAATCGTGCCGCGCGTTCGCACGAATGTCCCCCTCGCACGCTGAAAGATTCAACGTTGTTAAGACCGTCGCGTATTAAAATTGCACGCTAGAAATCGACATTTGACACTTGAAATCTGTTGCGCAATTTATATTTTCTCGTTCAATTTAATATACATATTATCTTTATAGCCGACAAATTATTTGTTTTGCACGAGTGTTTCGCATGATAAATGCGTAATACAGGCAAGACACGCGTTTATTAATAATTTTGGAAAAGAGAGAATTTATGTACGCGGTGGAATTCGTGTGAAAATCTTCCCTGTACGTCTTACATTCATTTTACGCCGGATCCCTGCCGCGTCTGAGAGCGCTCGCCTACACGTGTTTCTTCCCCAACACGTCGGCACGCGAGATGAAATTATACGATGTACCACCGGTATAGCCCGGTTGAGAGATATAACGCCGCAAACATAAGTTATGTATAGCCGGTTAAGGAGAACAGAATGCCGGCTGTTCTCGCAGCGATTCCCGCAGCCGTGTATTTTACTTCGAATTCTTTTTTTTTTCTCGTCAAGCGGCATTTCTCTCAACTCCCCCTCCTAAATAAGCACCTTGATTTCTAAATTTCCAGCCTGGCAAACTACCCGCAGGTTTTTCACACGTCCACTAAAATGAATTTCATATCTCTCACCAAAAAGTGCAATTATTACATTTCCCACATCTGATATTATTATGAAATTGTTGCCATTATATAATTACATTTTTCTATACGCTGTGATTTCTATTAAGTCGCACCTATGTATTATTAGAAAGTTGAATGATGATCGTAATACATAATAAAATAATTTAAGCCATATGTTATACAAATCGACTTTATCATCTAAGAATTGACAGATAATGAATTATCACAATAGCATTAAAAAATAAATTACCTACGATTTTTTACTATCCATCTAAACTTATAAATTTTAACTGTAAGCAAAAATAAAATTTATATTATTTTTGCTAGCTTTTTATTACTAAATTATTATATAAAATGTTATAGTAAAATAGAATTTTATAAAATGAGATTGTAGAATAGATGAAAAACAAAGGGTCCAGTGCAGTTACAATTTAATAACACACACATTTCCATAATGTGAATTATTAAAAAAAGATGGGAATTTATATACGGCTATGGTTGAAGATGGACCAAAACCATGATGATATCTTCATGGGAACGGGATAGCATTGCAAAAGGGATCAAGAGATAAGAAACCCATGTCCAATATCTTTCCACGTTGTAGAACATTAAAAAGTAAAATCTTAGATCTTGTCGCGTGTAGATAAGCTGAAAGCGAGCAGTGTATCGCGGGCTCAGCAAATGCTTCCCCATTTCGACAGATTCGGCGAGTTGATTTCATCGGATGTACGTACGTTCGACGAACAGGTTAAGCTCGCGTCGGGCAGGCAATCGTGGACATGCTCGCGTATGTCTCACGGGAATGTCCACGTAAAGTAGTCCGAGTCCGAGTCGGAGCGGGTCCGGGGATTAGATGGCGAAACCAGGGAAGCGATCGCGCGAAAAGGTAGTTCTCGGTTCTCCACACGTATTTAAAACTACACGTACACGCATATGATTCACGTACGGTGGATAACCGAACGGAAGAAAGGTCCGACTCTTGATTAGGTGTGAGCAAACAGCGAACTCCCGAATCCACCGTCTTTGCGACCAATGTCTCCGGACGTGTCAAGGCACCTGACCGAATCCCACGTCATTCTCTCTCTTCCGTCCCCACCGCTCTCCGCCCTTCTTTCTTTCCGGCTCTTCTTTTTCTTATCTTATGTCTTCGATTCCGCTACCATCAGGATTCCTTCCGCCATTCGAAATTCTTGCTCTTGTACACTTTCGCGAATAGCGATGATCCTGCTCGTTTCCTCTTTCCAATTTCTCTTTTTCTTCTCGCGCTTTATATTGCTACGTATTCCACGCGACCCTCTGAATTTTCATTTTTGTTATCGAACTCAACATTCGACTATTCCGGTTTTTTTTTATTCTTTGCTCCTTTATATTCCTTCGTACTTTTTTCTGTTTCGCTCGTTTTCGAGTTTGGTTTTGTAATTTTCTTTGCCTTGTCTCAGTTCCTCTTGATCTTCTTTCATTTCTTTCCATCTCTTGACGTCTTCAGTTGCTTCTTTCGATTCGATACGAGTCTATCCTTTTTTCGAGCTTTTCCTTTTATTTTTTTCTCTCATTTGCCTCTTCCGCATCTTTCGAATCCGCTTTTCCGCGCGCGCGTTTTTATATCTCTCGCTCTTTTTCACGCATCATTCCCGTTCTCTTCAACCTCTTCCTTTACTTCGTTTTATCCCTCTTTTTCTCCCCAGCCGCCACCTTCTTTAATTCCTCTCTTTCTCTCTTTCTCACTGGTTCGCCGTCCTCGATTTACTTTGATCGCTCATAAAGAAAAATAACCGTAAAGACGTAATCGGCGCAGCGGGCGAGGCAAAAGCATTAAAGAGATTTCTCTGCGTATAGCTTTTAGAGGAAAAAAAAGAGAGCGAAGAGGTTTCAGAAGAAATGGAAGATGGCAATGAGGGTTGTAAGATTCGATCGTGCGTAAAAACTGCAACGTGTAAATTTCACTGGACTCAGTGTGAAGCTCTTCAAAAGTGAAGACATGCTTTAAAAATTCGTGCTTTTATAAATTGACATACAATCAAAGTAATAGCTTCCACAAATATTGCCATAACATTTTAATAATATCGAAATATAACTCACGTTACTCGAAATAAATTCTATATTTTTAATTAAACAAGTAAACATATTTTTATTTTATTTACATTGATATTACTGTATGCCAATGTATAGTAGCCAATCAGATTAATTAGCATTGCGATGCTTAATAGTTACAATCTTGGAAAATCTTAATAACGAATCTAAAGAAAAAGGACGCAGAGAGA
Source organism: Temnothorax nylanderi (assembly GCF_030848795.1). Taxonomy (NCBI): domain Eukaryota; kingdom Metazoa; phylum Arthropoda; class Insecta; order Hymenoptera; family Formicidae; genus Temnothorax; species Temnothorax nylanderi. The sequence goes on along the minus strand of NW_027249486.1, from coordinate 60,780 downwards.
GAGAGAGAGAGAGAGAGAGAGAGAGAGAGAGAGAGAGAGAGAGAGAGAGAGAGAGCCATTCGGCTGAATGAGTTCCAATTAACTTTAATACTTATTTAATGAAACAACCTAAATATATTTAGGTACATGTCCGTAATATCGCCGCGTCAGCTACGTTCAACCAGATTTTTCCTGCGGTATATTCACCCGGTACCTACAACCGTTATTTCCATGTATTTTTCCGTCTGCCAGCTTGCTATCCTTATCTTCTTTTTACCTGTAATCCTTTCTCCTGTCCTCCCAGGAGTGGCGCACTATCGTATCGTTCCCTATCGTTGTTTTCTATTCTCGTCGTGATTTTCTCCCTGCGTCGAAGATGCTGATGAGGTCTCGGCTCTCGTCCGGGTTTTCGATACCTTCGTTGTCGACGGAGCTGCTTTGGTACACACAGCAAAATCAAGTGCTTCTTACCGCTGTAATACGTTCGCAAACGAATCGGAGGAGTTCGAAAGCAGCTCGTTGTATCTTCAAGAGACCGTACCTTACCTCGATCTTTTCTCAAGAACACGAGTGTCTTATAAACGTGATCTAAATAATCCGCAAGGCCTTAGCCTAAAGTTTTGATTGTATCTCTTGTCTCCGCGCTTTTGTCTTCTTTATAGCTTATTTTACTTATGTTAATAATTATTTTGTGCTAACTTATCAGTTATGTATCGTGTTCTTTTTTTATTTCAAGACGAGACTTGTATCGCAATAATAAATACTGATTCTCTCTCTCTCTCTCTCTCTCTCTCTTTTTCTCTCTCGATCTCTTTAGCGTCACTCAGCCAGAGGCATCGACGAGCTCTCAAAATTCGAGATGACGTCCTCCCCTTTTCGATATATCGAGTTAGAGAGGAAGCGAAGGGGAGTGCTTTTTACAGGGTGGTGATATATTTTCAAGCGAAGCGTGGCATGTGACATGAAATTTCTGCCTTCTGGGGTTGCGTGTTGCACACGCGTGAATGTCTTCGAGTCTTCTCTCTCCCCCTTCTCTCTCTCTCTCTCTCTCTCGCTCTCTCGCTCTCTCTCTCTCTCTCGATAGCGGGTCGATATATTCTTACCGATCTCGGCTCGATAGCCAAAACGAGCCATCTCAATGTTCTAAAGTCCTTCTTGCGGATCGATTTGAGCTGCATTGTCAGACTCGCTTTGAATGCAAAGGCGCGAATTTTGCGCAATGGGCTCATGACTACGTAATACGAAGTAGAAAGAGTGGAGATCCGTGCCGTCCGACGAGATGGGCGCCGATCTCTAAAGCTACACTTTAAAGGCAGATATCAACGTAATTCTATCGCAATTAGCCTGCCGGATAAAATTCCCCTGCGTCGCTTGCATACATCCGCTTTCTCCTTTCCTTTGAGGATAATGATTCAACGGAGCATAATTCTTGATTCAGATAAAAAAGCTCGCTCGTGAAAAAGCCCACTAAAAACTTAAGCTTAGTAAGAATGATTGTATAAGCATTCTCCGGACATTCTAAATTATTTTCATTAAATTTGTTATAAACAGTCGCTGTATGAAGATTAGCAAAGAAATGGGGAGACATACATTGAAACATCATTTCGCACCTTTTATAAATTATGGGTTGCTGATTGAATTACTTTTTGAGTAACGAAATGAAAATAATAAAAATCTTAACAACGCATTGGCAAATTAAAAATGCTATTAAATTACCTTCGTCAACCAAGGAAACTTTCACGATCCAATTTTTTCGCGCGATCGTATCCAGGGCGTCGCGGTGCGAGTTGGCAAGGATACATCCCCGCGGGGAACGTCGCATTGATCCGCGACAGGGAATCGTCCAATATATGAACTTGAATTACGGTGGGCTGGGAGCCGCTGCAGGATATCTTTTAAATCCCACCGTCCCTTACACGATTGCAGCGTGTTGCGCGAAGCGGTTCCTCCCGCGGGACAAAATGCCACTACTTTTTCGCTAATTTGACACGGAACATCGAGTTGTCGTATCGAGGAACCAGGCCGGCTCTCTCTCTCTCTCTCTCTCTCTCTCTCTCTCTCTCTCTCTCTCTCTCTTTCTGTGATGCGCGAGCCAGACATCGCTGTGGGGATTCTCAGCGAAACGTCTTCCACGAAGACAGCTTGAGAGGTTTAGAGAAACGAAGAGAGAATGAAGCGCGCGAGAAGCGATCAGACGGGGTTAAGCGACCTTCCCTCGTTCGCAATTTTTAGCCGATAAGTCCGTTCCATCGCCGAAAATATCCGTTTGACGGGCAAAAACGTTTGTTCTTGCTTCTAACATGTCATATAACCAGGAAGAGTAAAAAAAAGTGATTCAATTTCCGTGAGATTTGGAACGCGAAATTGGTTTTAATCTTTTACGAAATAAAGGTGTTTAATCCTTAAACTTCCGTTAAATAATAATAATGAATGCGTTTACGGAATTAGTAATTCATAAACGCGATGCTAAAGAGATATACTTGAAGCCATATTACATACTAAAAGAAAATCAATTATAATTAGTAGGTATATATATTAAGATAATTTTCTTTTTATAAATATAATATACTAGAAAAACTTTATTTCTCGCGTTATCTTGTTGGAAATATCTCAAGAAATTCAAAGCATGGAATGGGAGAGATAAATGTAAGAGGGACGACACGGTACGGTAGGATAAGTACATATCTTTTGCATTACGTAACAAGCGGATAAATCATAAATCCATTATTCATCGATCTGGGAATTCAAATCAGTCCCACGGAGTAGGCGGATGACGAATATGTTACTAGAAATTGTTCGCATCGATATTCCGCAGGAAACGTCTCGATGGGAAAGGAGATACATTTACTTTTAAAAACCTGCGATGCTAGACATATTCTCCAGTTTTAAAAAATTGTGGAGAGGTCAGGTGTAAAAACGGGCCGAATGGCTCATTATTGATATTGATCGATAATTCTCCCTGTATATAGCGGATTTTTTTTTCGAAAGTTGAAATTGCATTTAACATTTTTATTGGAAAAAAAGATCAATAACGAATCTAGAATGAGACTAAGACCGTTTTAGCAGGATCTTGTATTAGCATGTATAAAAAGATCTTGTATTTTATTAAGTTTAAGCGAAAGAAAAATTGGAATTGGTGCTGTAGAAATATTTAAGCCAAATCTTGAAAAATGGAGAGAAAACAGTGTGCAATGAAATTTTTGCTAACAGTTTTGGAATGGTCAAGGAATCCGTAAAAATGCGAAGTATTTAAAGACATTCTTTGAATCCCGAATTTAGTTTATAGATTGCAGTTGCCCCCCATAATTTCTACGATAAATATGATTGTTTTTATTGCATTTATTGCAATAAATGATATACAGCAATACCTGCTATAGCAAAGTCTTTAGATTTTATGTGAATATAAATTATTTCTGAAAAAAATTTAAACAAAACTATTTATAATTATTTTATTTACATATATTAATAGATATATATATTAGATATATATTACATTTCCCTGAAATTGTCTTAAAGATTATTAGATTATCGATACACAAAGTCGATGTTATCGAAGTGTTAAACTACTTAAATACTTGCCGTTGGTCGTAAGAAACAAGAATGCAGAAGCTATGTGTCTCCATTTTACAAAGTGAACCAAAAGACAGAAATGTCGCGAGAAACGTGATCGTCCCGAAAAACGGAAGAATGCAGTTAAGATAGAAATACGATGCTGCCATTTTTCACAGTACGAACGATGACGTGACCAAGTGAGCGTTATTGCAAAGGTTAAAGCAAACCGCATGCGTGCACGGCTGTTGTGAGAGAACGGGAGGGTGGAATGTGCCGGAATGAGGAGAGGAGGAGAGGAGAGAGAGGAGGAGAGGAGGAGAGAGAAAGAGAGGAGGAGAGGAGAGTATTGTCTTTGCAAGGGAGCTGCGTTTTTCTCTGGGACAGGGAAATACCTGAGCAGTAATAACAATGGCACATGCAATGTATTTTTTGAAATGTTCTGTTTCGACCGTATGAAAGTACGAAAAGTGGATACATATGCAAAAGCAAGTAAATGCTTAACGGAAAGAAATTTAAATTTCTATACTATCGTGTTTTATTAAAAATCTGTACATCATCAGAAAAATGACATGTACAGATTAACAACAAAAACAGTTAAAACAACAAATTATTAAATACAAGAAATTGTCATATTAGAAGAGTAAAATATGTAACTCCTTAATTAATCGCTCACACACATTTCATAAAACTAACTCTTCAAATATCGTGAAACCGAATGATTTCATATGATCCGTATGTCACTGCCACCTTGAAAATGTTAAAATTAAGATAACATTAATTGTATATATATATATAAGTATTGCTGGAATATTATTTCAAAATTACACACATGTTCTTCACTAAAAAATTTCGTCTTTTCTTAAAATGATTTATCTTACTTGCTCGATATATTGATTATTAATACAATCCTGTCTTAGAAAAATGAGGGTTAAAAGAGCAAACGCATGAAATTTATTAGCTAGAATCTAAAAATGTTCTTCCTCGTCGCTCTCTTCCTCAACTATCTCGAGGAAACCTTCCTCGAGAAAGAGTCGAGTAAGAGCTGGCCACAGAGAGTTAGCTTCTCGCGAGCGAGCGGACCGAAGCGTGTCGCCGTTTCGGTGGATAAACCTGGAGATAAGAGTGTCCCGAACGGATACAGCGCGCACCCCGACCTCTCGCCCCCGAGACATTCGGGACACTCTCGCACCCCCGCTGGACGAGGGGTAGGGGAAGGAAGGAAGGAAGGAAGAGAGAGAGAGAAAGAGAGAGGATAGGAAGGAGACCCGGGGTATAAAGTAACGCGAAACAGCGGCGCATTATTCACGGCATGAATTATTGATGAGCGCGGCGTAAAATATGAACGGCGGCGAGCCGTTATCAACGCCGGCGCAGAGCTCGTCCGCTCTTTTGATAGCGCGAGTCGCGTCGAATGCGCGGGCTTGCTCGCGCCGAGGCTCGCGTCCGAACAAATGGCCCGGCACAGACGACACCGCGCATATTGTGTTACATACGTTACATCCCTCTGCCACGGAATCGCTCTTTCAGTTATTCCACGCGAGCTCGCCCGCGTTCCGAGAGATCCCTCGGTCGTGCATGCATTTTCCCCTTTCCCTCTTTGTCGTTATTCCCGAAAGACAACATCACGTTTATATCTTGTTAAATTCAGGGAGAGTAGATCTGTACATGTCGACATGTTTGAATATTATTGCATAAATCACGATAACGCTGTTGATAAAGTTCTCAAAGATGCTTTACAACGTTGAGAAATAATTTCCTTCTCGCTGCGCTCAAAGTTTTACCGACTTTGACGCGTACACGCGTGCGTGGAGAGAATTTATGTGTATAATAGTTGAAGTTACATGTACAACATGGACGTTATCAAGTAGGCACACATCGCCCATCTATTTTTTTCGCAAAATTTTTGCAGGATCGCGGTTTTATTCCTAATCGCTGAAAAAGCACGTCTACGAACGCGAGCAGTTGAAATTTCAATGTTTTGCGGTCGGCTGTTTTCCTTGTTGCGGGGAATCGAACTTCCGTTTTGAGAATTCCGCATAACGTTTCCACACAACGCGGTCTCATTGATTCCGTTCGGGCTTTTCACGAGCGCGGGCTCGTATCGGTTTAAAGCGAGATGCCGTGGGATCGCGTGGCTGTCGCGAAAAATATCTTTTTTTTTCCCCCCCCTATTTCGGCTTTAGCACATCTCCACGGGGTATTTTTCCGTGTAACGCAATATTTGCGTATCCGCCGTTTTACGCGGCTTCGCTTCGGCTGGCTTCGGCGATTGCTGATCGCGCCCGGGAAAAATACAGTCGACTCGCCGTGCGATGACGAATCCGTTTTTTTAACAGAAAAAGTACGCAACGGAGTGCAAATCAATAAAATATTTCAAACAACGAGACAAAATTTTTTTTTTAGATCAGATTGCGAGACCGCAAGTAGATAGCAATAGATTGCAATTGGAATCAATGTAGTTCATTGCAGTTTTATTTTATAACAGCATCTGTGCACAGATCGTCTCTCGTTGCAAAAAAATTCGCGTGGGAGGCTTTTATATTTTACAATTGTTTCACACCGAGAGTGTATATCATAATTACAAAATTTTTATCCTGGCCACTGTCTATCTTGGCTTTGCAAATTCCTGCACAACGGCAAACATTATAACTTCTTGAAGTCCGTTGATGAACGTGTCCTCTTTTGTTGGTATTATTCCCACATAATAATGAGTGATTGAAGTTCTCCGTTACGTCGAAAGTTTCTTGAACGTCTTAAGTTTCGGCACGTTAGCGGGTCTATATCTGCGCGTGTAAACTCTTACGATGAGCAAATGAAGAGATACATATAATTGCTCTACATTAGAAACTCTTTCGGATATCTACTGAAATCTTAATAAAGTTATCGCGGTATAAACGCAAATTAAGTCAATAAACAACAGATGAAATTTCATTAAAGATTCAAAATTCAAACCGTGATTAATATGATTCTTTCTCAATGCTGTGTTTTTGTCGTTAAATAGCTTTTCCAAAGAGAAAACTTCTTAATTACGTAAAAACTCTTTACCTAACCGCAGTATAGCGAGTAAATTAAGAAAAAAGCGATTGGTCAATTTTAATAAAAGCGATGTTAAAAAGCTCGGAGCGAGCGTCGAGCGAGAAAGTGCTTCGCTCGTAACGCGATAAAATTCTCATCAAAGGCGCGATGGTCTTCCGTTATTATTCCGTTATTATTTTCTTGTTCGGCAAGAAACTGTGTTTCACTTTCTCAAGAGAGGCACTCATTTTCCTCCGATGAGAGATCCCTTATCCGTCTAAATACAGCGTGGGAGAATCGTTTAAGCCTCCGTACGGACCATCGTTTGCGTTCTTGTTTAAGCCGAGATAAAAGGAAACGAATAACGTGACTCGCAGAACTGCATTTAACGGCGCGTATAAGAGAATCTGCTTCGTGTTATTTTAAATTTTATGGAGAAAACTCGGTTAGTGGAAAGCAACAATCATTCCTCCACATTATTTAAGTGGTAACATTTTCTTTCGCTAAATCTAGAGGACGATAATTATTAATGCTTGTTGACGAGTAAAAATAGTTTCGAAAACACCAGTTGATTCTTTATCATTGAAACAATCGTTAACTTTTCAGCGCGACTTAATCCGTCCACGAGACTTAGAGAAAGCAACTTTTAAAACATTCTGTATAGTTGGAATTATTCCAAACAAACGGTGTAATCGATCCGCCGAGAGCAGAAGCGATCAGCAGAATACACTTCCCCAAGTAGCAGCGCGCCGGGATTCTGCCTAATCGCGCGGCGTCGATCCTCCCAAGGGGCGCGATATAATTTCATAATCAGAAAACGAGCGAGGTGGAAACGGTTTCTCCGATCGTACGTGAACGCAATGCCAAATACATAGGTACGGGCCGGGATTATGTGTTAAGCAGATATATACGCGCCCCGCGCGTACGATATCGCGCCCGGGTTGGTCGTGCGGTGCATGCAAGGATATTGCAAAACAGGCAAAAGGAATTCGCGAATCTGGCATTCGCACCCTTCCGCGCGCCCCCTTCCCCTCCTCTCACCCCTCGTCTTTTCCCCTCCCCTGCCCCGAAGGGTTGCATTATGACGGGATGCATAATGCAAGATGGGTATGCCGACGAGCTGTCTGTGCGTCATACATAGCAATGGCAGACGGACGCGATTCTGAAAAGGATCTTCCGAACAGGATATCCTCGCCACGGACCGCGTATATTTTCCATGACCGAGGTCGAGCGAACAGGTTGCCGCTTTTGTCGTCGATTTTCTGCGCGCCGCGCGATATCAGCTCACGGCTCTCTCGGATCGATGTGGACGAATGGAACGTTTCGCATAGCTCGTGGAGTCGTGGATCGTGAAAACTCGCTGGAAAATCAGAATGGGGGATGTCTATTCTAGAACGAGAGAAATAAGAAGCATGACGATATTGCGCGAATAGCAGATGTTGTTTAGAAATTTAAAAACTTTATGTAATTTATTCTTTTCCTGTTGTTTTTTTTTTTTCCATATCAATTGCCTCTATTCGATTCTACCCTGTTAAATTTCATTCTGTTTAATCAATTTTCATTCCTATGTCGCGTGGACATTGACATGCGATTATTATTTTATCGGAACGTGACGCGTTAAATACGAGCGTTCGTAATCAAACGGAACGACAGCTGCGAGAGCTTCTAAAGTTTTTTGCGGCTAACCGTAAAGGGAAAGCGGAACAAAACGCGCGTAGTGGAGCATAACTCTCATCAGCGTGGGGCTCTTTCACACGTACCCATCTAACTATCCCGAAAACTAAGCCAATAACACACCCCGAGTTTTTCGTGATTTTCAAATTTCACCGCGGAGGACTCGTCGGGAGGAATGTTGCAGGAGAGATGCAATCCTGTAGTCTCCGCGTCTCCGCGGTTTGTATGCGGAGTGTTCGTGTGGACAAGAACGCGGATTCACGACCATCTCGCCCACATATACACATACACACATGCGCACACACACACATACACGCATGTGCACGCACACAAGTATGTAACAGCGCTTCGTTGTTTATACGCATTCCGTTCTTCATTGATCCTCTTTGCGCGAGATCGAGGATAGTTCGGTCTTGGCTGCCGGCACTTCTGGGATTGTTTATAAGACTTCCGGTGGCTGCCACGCTTTTCAAAGCTCCTCAGGACTTCTGTCCAGGTTCCATCTTCCATCGTCTTTCCCCACTTTGGTCTCCGTTTGCTCTCCTTTCCCTCTTCGCCTCTCTTTCTCTCTCGCTATCCTAAATGTGGTCTTCTCCCTCTCTTTCTCTCTCTCTTTCTCTCTCCCTCTCTGGCTTCCTCGGTTCTCTCCGTCTTTTCCGATCGTCTATCGACGGCAACCCGATGCCAGACAACAAGGGAGATTGTATGTATTACCTCACCTGTCTGTCGCACGCCTACCCCGCCGTTTCCCGATCTACTTTCGAATCTTGCCACTAGCGACGCGACGCGATGTGACGCGACCCGGCTGTACGCTCTCGCAATGCAATACGATCAAATCGAAGCCCCGATATCCTGTCATGGGCTCACATTCTGGTATACACGCGTATACAGATGTGTGTTCGTAGCGCTTTAACACCTTTCCATCCCAGGAAAAAGCACAATATATTTGATACGTATCTATGATTTTTTAGTAATTTGACTGGAATGAACAAAAATGCTGAAAAAAATGTAATCTACATTAGCATACGCATCAAGAGAATGTTACATTGATTTACGTGAACTTTATAATCTATATTGAATCTAAAAAGAATTTTTTGAAAATTTATTATTTTCTATACTTTTCATTACATCGGTTATTATTACATAGAATAAGTTATATTAAAATAGTAATATGCGTACAGTACACCTAACAATCGATACATTTTAAGACTATTTACAATTAATGGCAGAAAATTGAAAAGTTACAGTCAAACTTTTCTTTAATTTTGTAGTCATAAAAATTGCAATAATAAGAAATGTATCTTTAGTCGTGCAGACTTGCAATTTAAAAATGCTCGAAAAGACCGAAGTTTTGTTGCGGGCCTAAACGCTTGATTTTAACTTATTGCCGTATTCAGGACACGGGCTTGTGGTGCTTGGCGTTGACAGAAGTTAATGGAATACCGCTACCAGGTATGGGGTAAACTTCTACGAGGTCAACCGTTCGTGTGAACTTGTGCAACATCCTCGTAGTGTATGCACTACGTTGTCACAATACGAGTAAACTTGTAGTGGATAGTGGAGCATAGCCAAATACGAGACGCAATCAAACACCCCATCCTCGTTTATGTAATAATGCTAGTTTACGTATTGTGTTTTGCATGTTGCACTTTTCACGTAAAAGATTTCCTACATTTTCAAAGACGACGTTTTATCAGCGAAACTTCCCCGCAGGAACAGCTCAATTACGAATTTTTTTAAAAATTACTTTGAAAATTAGAAGCTTCCCTTCTACAGTAGTCAGTTAATTTCAAATACATTCTAGTTTAACAGAATTTTAGTTCGTAACTCAATTTTCAAGCTGATGTATTTAATGTTTGAAATTAAGAGACGAAGGAAAAGAGTATTCCGTAGAATTTTTACTGACGAGAATCGCTAGATTTGTCGGAAGTAACCAGTTTTTGCGTTCGAATTAAGAAAATCCCGTAAATTCTGACGAATAAATGATGTGGGAGTGATTCGTTAAAAACATAACGTTATTTAAAAAATGAGGGAATCGTTTATACGAGATATATAAGGAGTTGATAGTCTTCAATAAAGAAGCTTGTATTTCGATATACATACATCTCATCTAAATGTCTTTTTTTTTTGCAAATCTAAAAGTTATGTATTTATAAATTAATTTTATCAGTTTTGTTGTTTTTACTACAAGAATTGAGAATTGAGATTTTTATTTTAATATTAATATACATTATACACCTTGCGATTCGTGATTTTGAGCAAATTTCAAGATGATTATCTAGGTATTTTGATTTGAGAAATGGATTATTTTTACGTAAAAAGGTTGTGACAGATATAATTAGTGCTAGAAGGATGGATGAGCTGAATCGAATAATTTATTCACCTCGCAATTAAAAGCCGTTTTGTAATGCGAAGTAGCTTTGAAGCTGCATAATGATTTTCAGGTAGATTTCTCTTCCTAGAACCTCACACAAGCAGAGTAATTAAAGGAAGTGGTACTTTTCCGTTCTTTGAAATACGCAGCCGTAGTTTTTCAAAGGCTTTCGTCGTTTAGAAAGGATTAAATGCGTTAAACCTTGCTATTACATTTCCTCCTTAATGGCAATAAAAAATTAGAAACCACAATTGTTCTAAAAGCACAGAAAATTTTTAGATCGGCTGTAATGAAAATATAATTCAAATACAGTCTATGATTTTTTAACTCTATATAACTCTCTATTGTATAAAATATTATTTAAAAATTTAACGAGATATTTTTTCTCAAAAAAAAATCCATGTTTGTGTTACAGCAATTGAACCATTTTATTAAAAATTTAGTAAGGAGAATTTACAAGAATAATAGAACAGGAGAAAAATAGAAAGCTTAGGAAGGAAGATATTTTAGTACCAAACAAAAATAAAAATTATTCTGAATCGTTAGTCAACAAGTTGATTCTAAAAATTATGAATATGTCATTAGACTCGTGAAAAAGTCAACAAATTAATAATTTGTTAAAAATTATGAGTTCTACGTGGTTAACTTATTGTTAAGAGATGCAAGCAAGTTTTTAAAGATCAAACTTTTACAATAAGGAAGCGAAAAAAGTGATAGAACGAAATCGGTTTAACGAACTAACACCTAACGTAACCTTTTCCCGCGCTGTCTTCTTCTGTTTCCGTCTTTCGCATTACCTATCTTTTTTTTTCTCCTCCGAGATCGAAAGCGATGCGCGCGGCGATCTATCCTATAGCGGGCCGAGACTCAATTGGGTTCCGCACCGCAGTTATCCGTTTATCGCTATATAACCACTGGAGGGTTGGCAAGGCAGATACATTCCCGCGAAAGGAGGCGAGCGATTAATCACATTTTACTCGGACCGACCAATTTGGCCGGAAAGGTCGTTGTTTGCCCGATAAGGAACGCCAGGGGGGTGGAAAAGCGAAGCCGGCGGTGGAACAATCGGCGAATCTTGCCCGGTGATCCGCAGTATAGACAAACAATCTTATCCGGTCACCGACGGACAAAACCTCCCCCGTTCGTTCGTTTTTTTTCTCCCTCTTTCTTCCTTTCACTCTCTCGGCTATAGCAGTAGCCGTTCACTCGACTCATCGAGTCAAATCTCCATCGGAGTTCACCCCGCCAATCCCGCGCCGGCCCCGGACACGTTTGGGTGGTGCATTTTTCATGATGCATCTGGAAACGCTCGACTTGTAGCGTCTTACCACTGCCGGTGGATAAGGCACTCCGGTTTCTTTATAGCGTGGACGTGAGATGGTGTTCCTTGCAGTTGACAAAAGATATTGTCTTACGACATTGCACGGCCAATTTGATAGTAATTTTGGACAATGTGCTACAATTTTTCAACGTCTATCCAAAGAAAAAAAGATATCTGCGTGGAGTGAGCTTAAATATACACAATACATAGATACTAATAGGATCTGCTTTAAAAAAATATATGCTAATTTATGTATTTGTATTGAAACCAGATGAAATTATTTACGCGAAAATTACTTAAACAGAGCTGTTTAGCTATACGAGTGTTCTATCGTGCTAATTTTTGAGGATATAAATTATAAATCTATCGTGTCGCGCGTCTAAAAATTAATTTAAAAATTCTAGTTTATCTAGTTAAAATACTACGGAGTTGTACATACATTTTTCACTTCTTTCTAACGAAATGAGGTCGAACGACGTCGTCAAGATTCTACCTGTCCCTCATTCCTCTCTTCTCTTCTCTCTGTCTATCTATTTATCTATCTATCTATCTATATCTGTGTGAAGAGACCGGAGGCCCGCAAGCGGTAAATTAATTCGAACGACAAGCGCAGTCGGCGCTTCCACTCGCGCCGAATAAACATCAGGGCCAGAAGTTGACCAGACCGGGACGACCCATGCCGCAGTACTGGAGGACGCGCCATATCTGGGATCTACGTGCCCATTTCCCGTGGCCCGTATAACGTATTTGGCACCGATCCTCCGTTGCATCTGCATCGGACGTCGTCGGCGTTGCACAGGACGGATTATAGGGGACGTGTATCCCGTCGATCGCAAATTATGCGACCCTATCTCCGCACAGACGCGAGTCTATCTTCTCAACTTTTTCCTTATGTATCGAAAGTTGTTGCACGCAAATCGTTAATGCTTAACGCCGACAGTAATAACGATGATATCGATATTAGGTAATAATGCCGTACAAAGTGTCCTATGTAAATTTGTCCTAAATTTATCGTAGCTCAGAAAAGATCACAAAACCTCTAGAATGTATGACTATATATCTTCGTTTGAACTACTTACTCTAATTTTTCATTACTTATAAATTACTTCAAAAATTTAACAAGCAAATTTTCTAATGTGTAACGCTCGAACTATCCTTACACTAAAACTATACAATTTTATTAACTTAATTATATTGATTCCCGCATATTCTTATACCTCGAAAGTTTACCAGAGTTAAGAGACATTGGTAGATTGCCGGAGGCCAACTACATCCATGGACTATAATCTAAACAAGCTATCATTAATTTTAGTACGTGTGGTGGATGCTCTCAGTGCCAATAAACATCAGTGACAGCGACCAGGCCCGCGGCGTTTCTGACGCACTTTGGGTGCCGGTAACATTCGAGATATACCGCGCGCGCGTTTGTATGATATACGTATATTTAGTATCACGGTATCCGCGCCAGATGTTGTCATCGTGCGGTTTGGACTTCGCGATGAGCGTTCGTTTATTATTTTATGACTAACTCATGTTAATTGCGAATAAACTCGGACTTGAATATTTCGTACTCGTGCACGTTTTGCTTGAACACGCTCTTTCGAGCGATTTACGGATCGTTTTCAGTCATTTCACGCGATGCATTTAGAATCAGGAATGAATAAATAAAATTCGGCAATGGCTTTTTGTTATTTAATAATTTAATAATATATAGGTATATATTAGGTGAAAAAAATATTTTTGTTTTATCGAAAAATACTTTGTCAGAGAAATTACATTATTTAATAAGTAAATTACATTATTTAGTTAGGTAAAAAAATGATCTAAATATTAATTTTATATATCATTAATTTTACTATATATGTAGGGCTTCCAATGAACATTAGAAACATTGAGTAAATTTTAGGTGAATGAAATAAATTAGTGTGCATGTTTATTAAAAACATAAATCTTAATCTTAATTTGGCATTTAAGAACATGATATACTTATTTGTATAATTATAATATTTAGTGCTTGGAGTTATAATGTATGGGGCAGAGATTTGGGGATGGAGAGAAAGAGAAGAATTGGAAAGAATACATAAAAAGTATGTAAAGTGGACCCTTAACCTTGACTCCTGTACGCCGGACTATATAGTTTATAAGGAAACAGGGAGAGTAAAGCTTAGTACAATTGCGGGAAATAGAGCAGTAAGATTTGAGGAAAAGGCTATGAGGGTGGGGGAGAGAAAATTGGTAATAGAATGCGTGAAGGAAAAAGAGAAGGAGGGACAAATGGGCATGGTGGGGGAGGAGAGAGAGATGTTTTATAGGCAAAATGGATTTAGTTCGGAAGGAATAAAAGTACTGAGGGATAGTGAGGCGGATATTGGTCAAATAATAGGACAGAGAGAGAGAGAGAGAGAGAGAGAGAGACTGGGGCAATAGATGGATAGTAAGATAGGAAGCACGAGATACAACGGCAGATATAAGGACATAATGGCGCAGGAGGGGCCAAAATATTTGAGAGAAAAAGGGCACAAAGGGAGCCAAAAGTTGATTGCGAGATGGAGGTGCGGAAACGAAGAGGAAAGAAACAGATTCTGGGCGGCGGAGGAACGAAGAAAATGCCAGATTTGTGAAGAAGAAGAAGGAACGATTGAACATATAATGACACATGTAGATAGAGAGAGTAGGATTAGAGTGAGGGATTTTTTAGGAGAGGAAGGAAAGTTAGAGAATGTAAAATGTATGAAAGAATTAGGAAAAATGAGAGAAAATAGAAGAAAGGAAAAAGGTATGGATGGAGGGGAGTGAGTGTTAAGTAACGAAGTGTAAACCAAGTCCCGGATTTTAGGCTGGAAGGCCGAATCGAATAAAGTACTATATATGTATATATATATTTGTATAATTATAATTTATGCATCTATTTTAAATTATCTTTTAAACGACTCGATAGTTGGATAATCGATGTGCAGTCTAGTATATAAGGTACCTATTGGCGGAATTATATCAAGATCAAGTACGACTGAGGTTAAATCGAATTTATTGCATCGAGTCGATTGTCCGAGCAGTTAATCGGTACATCAATCACGAAAAAAGGAAAGAGCAATTACTCGGTGGTGCACAAGCTATTAAGCTTTTATCACGATTCTTAAAGAGAATAGGTAGTAGGTTTATAGGTAGAATATATCTACATTCGGAATCAAATAATTAGGTACAGAGTAAATTACAATAAAAATATGGGCATATAAACTGATAATTATAAAATATTAATTTTAAATAGTTGTTGGAAACGTACCTAAGAAACGATATTTAAATTAACTTGAGAGAGATTAATAATTCATTTTTAATACGGAAGTAAAATATCATAAAATTTCTTCTCTAAAAAACTTGTTTCTTTTTATACACAAAAAATGATATTGAATTATTTCTATCAATTATCCACTCTTATTTGCCTATACAAAAAAGAAAAAGTCACCAAGAAGTTTGATAAATGCTTGATAATATATATTTAGCCGTCGTGTACTGAACCAGACTAGAGCTCCGTGTGCAATAAATCGTAACGCGGCGTAGGATGAAATATTTGCAAAAAACACAATCGCTTCCTCTCTATTTACTGCTATCGGATAAACATTCGGGCAAGAATCTGACAGCTCGACGGTGGATGGCGTCGCGCTTCCGCAGCGAAGTGGCATACTCAAACTACACTTTATTTATTTTGCGGACCGCGGTATACAGAACCACCGTTGGCATCGTGCCCCCGTTGCATCTGCGTTATTGCTCGTTGTCGGGCACAACAGATTTCGTATTGGACACCTTTCGCAATGTATCGACTCCCGCGTCAATCGCAATAAGCGTACCCGATGTAATGGACCGGGAATGATATATGTGACAGAAACTTGCTGTTCAAATCATGCACGTGCCTCAATTTACTTATTGTTAGGTGCATCGAATGCTCGATAATAAATGCGTTCGGTAAATAGAACGGTGTTTCTCGTTAAAAGCTATTTCTATTATTTCCCTGCGGAATAAATAATTTAAAGTGTGAAGAGAATAGATACGTTTCGCCCATTATACTTTTTCAAATTCTTTGAAAATCTTATTTAAAGTACAACTTGAAATCTAAAAGATAAAATCTTTCACGTAATGTCTACTATAAAATATCCATCGCGCATGTTAAACATTCGTACGAGTTTTATACTTTATATGCATAATAGCAGTGTAAATTTGCAAACGCGAATGGCACGTGTCATACATTTTCAGGAGAAATTCTAGATATCGCTTGTGTTAGTTTTTTTTTTTTTTTTTCGAAAGTTCCATCGAAAGAATGCTTCTTGGGGAGGGGGGAGGAGGGTAGTATAGAGTTGAAGTCACTCACCGATTGGCACGTTGACAGCGAAGAGAACAACAAGAGCGCGATGGCAGAGCATTGTGCGCTGCGGTGAGAAAGAGAGGAGCCGAGGGAATCGTCCGTCGTCGATGGCGGCCAGGCCTGCTCCCTTTATCTACTTAACCCCGTCATCTTCTGCAGGTACCTCCGTTTCCGGTGCTCTGACGCATAGCATGCCTGAAACAATCGCGTTCGTTCGATCATTTACTTGATCGGGCGGCATTATCGGGTAGCCTGTCGCTGCCGCTCGTAACGGAACGGCCGCGCCACGCCGCTTTATCGTCCGTTTCCAGCGAGCGAACTTTCGGGTTCACTCGGCGTGTTGCAGCTTTGCACCTCGAGATCGAACGGCAGCGTCGCGCTCGCGTTCTCCGATCGAGCGTATCGTTTCGCTTGGTGACGTTCATCGATCGTATATCTCGGCCAACTTTGTTAAAAGCGGAGCAGCGTTAATTTTACTGCTCGCCCTATGAATAAGAAACTACCTTGACATCTTAGATGCCACGTGTTTACGGTCGTCGCGCGATTATTAATGCAATTGCGATCTGTATTTCTTCCTGCCAGACATCGCAAATGGATAATTGTATTTATTTGGTAACGGTGTAAGTAATCAAATCTTTTGTTTACTTCAGAGATTCAGGGTTAACGCGTATGTACAGAGATTGTTAAGAAGAATATTGAATTACATATTTTGATTGATCGAATTTGTGTGCGACATATGTGGGTTAATGGTATCCTAAATCCTTCAACTATGAATGGAGATCTTGAATAATTTATCATCGCAAGTGAATTAAGCTAATATAATTAAGTCAATGATTTTAGCTTGCTTAATAATTAAAGATGAAAGGAGAAAAATTCACATCCCCGTAAATTGAGATTGTCTATTTAGAACGTTTAATTGGAATATTATTAAATGCCTGTTTTAAAAATATAATAGATATGTCTTTTAAGAAGCATAATAATACGCGTGTTACCTTAAATAAGGTTCGGATAATACTTTTCAGCATTTTCAGAAACTATATTATTACGGTACTATTTACGTTCCAGCATTTACAAAGTAATAAACGTCGCGATAAATTTAATTACATCGCTGTTACAATTTTGACGAGCGCGCCGTCAGTTAAAATAAGTTATTTCCGCGGATTTATAAATTATCACGGGCGCCGGTAGAATTTACGGGAACGAAAGCGGGTGGAATGCAAATAGCGCGTTTGTCACGTTTATGTAAGTACGTGTCACGTATATATTCAGCGATAAATTGCTCCTAAATGCATTTCCGCTTTAGACGATTTCTGTCGCCGTGGGAGAAATTAATCACGCGTGTCCGTCGTCCATTATTTTATGACTTACGCGTACCATGGACGATATACCGACGTTACAGTCCTCGTGAAGTGACCGATTTTATAAAACCCACGTGCCATACGTCGCGGGTAATACCCATCGTATATTACATCGCGATTCACGATTCACTTCCGCTCATTATGCACACGACCGTTAAGCAGCGATAAACCGCCAGTAATGTTATTCAGTTCCGCCCGAAAATCCGTCCTTCGATCGCTATGAAATAATCAGAGCTCAGACTATTGTGCCGATCGATCCATAATCATATATTAATAACTTGATGATTAAGATCGCAATTAAATATACAAATGCCACGAGCAATGTCATTTCCAGTGGATATCTATGAAAGTTTAATAACTAAAATATAATTTTACGATCTTTGCTGCTAGCGAAATACCGTTTTATACAATAATTTTGCTTTAATTATTTAATGTTAACAAACCATTGTTGCCAAAAATCTATACAAGTTGCGAAAATTCCGCGAAATATTGTACGATTACGAAAACGTACGTAAATTTCGTATTTCGGTTTCTATATAGAACCATTCTTCTTTCCTTTATTAACAATTATCAATTGCACTTCTGTGAATATCTCGCTGCACCTCTTTGCGCGTTTCATAATCGTTTGCTTTCATTGATCGTCGCCCGTTTAACACCGCGCATTAATCGAACTATAACATCCGAGTGCCGCTCCATTGCCGTCCGTTTGTTTCCGTTTCATCAGCGTGCGAAGAATAATACGTTAACAATGAACGAGCTCGCAACTCGATTATCGACGCTTGCAAGTTTAAAGCAAACAGGAACCGGAGAAATGGACGTGGCCTCATCGACGACATGCCTCGGCGACGAGACAGGACGACAGGCAGGGTAAAATGCGAAACACGGAGCTGGCGATACTACAGTTCGTTATCGGCGACGTGAAGCCAATCCATACCCAGCCTCGAAACGCAGAGCCAGTGACCGCGTGCGCGACGAATCGCTCGGCTCTCTTGCACATAAAGCGAACGCGCGCAAAAAGTGACCAACGGGGTTAACGGTAATTTGCATTCTGCATTCTGCATTCATATATCGTATGTATATACGCGCGTTATCTCTCGATGGTCCTGACCCGCAACCCGCCTGACCTTATTCAGAACTGGCAAAACAGAACGATAATACATTGCCACTTCTGCGGATCGTCGATGGAGAGACGTACGATATCGTTTCGATTTTGTGGCTTTTGCTCTTCGTCGACGGTTTATATTCCATCTCGCGAAAGAATTCTTATGGAGAAATAAAATAGAAATCAAGAGTTGGTAGACCGACAATTAAACATTGTCTTTCATAGGAAATATAATTTTTTACTCTATCGATTTTATCCTTTTGTTACTGCAAATATATAGGACACGTTTTAAAAGGGTCTGAAGGAAAGGGATGTCGTGCCGATAAATGGCGCATATGTAGGGATGTTACGTGCAGATTACAGGATAAGCAAAGGGCGGTTTGTGATAAAGCTGGCGTGCGAGATAATGCGGCCGAGATAATTATTTTTCAGCTACGACTGTTGGTAAATCTTATTTCCTTTCCGTGATTAATTGGCGGGCCCGGACGGGAGTGTGATAATGGATGCGAGATAGGTACCGGCTTGAGTCCGGGAGAGGATGAAAAACAGTTCCCTGAATAAATGTCGGACGTGCCATCTTGATGCGCGCGTGAATGACGAGCGAGCTGATATATGCAGATCGCGCTTTTGTGAAATTCTAATTATCTAAATTTTACTACATGTTGCATAATTTCCTCATCCACGTTTTTAAGGGGAAAAAAATCCATAATTTCTTGCTATTTTTATTTTACCAGAGAATGTTAAAGTGAGACTTGTAAATTTTCTCTTAAATCCCAGAGTTTTCGGTAGAATCTTTTCATCTCTTCAATAAATCCTTTCTTTGATCGTGAATGTAACAGCGGTTTTTAAAATATGATATATTATACGTTTCTCGATTTTCAAATTAAAAATATTCTGTTTCAATTATTTATTTTTCATCGTAGGTTTACTGTTAAACAAATTACACAAAAATGATTGAATTTCAGAATATTGATTTGCAATATCTCTAAAAATAAAGCAGTCTTCCAGTTTCCAAACATAAATCTATAGATATATCTCCTCGAATAATAATTACTTTTCGATGCTTATTTTCATCCTTCGCGCATCAATATCGTCGCTATACATATCTTATTCAGAAACGTTATTCCTTCTTAACGAACGAGTGGGGCAGGCCATTAATCGAACTCCGTAGCACAATTAGTAGTCGGCTAAGACACTCCTTAAGTGCGAAACTAAGCTAATATATGAATGAGGAAACGATTAAATTCGAAACTAGCTATTTCTCTTGGATTCGATATCCCCGAGAGCTCTGACGCTTTGCAAAGTTCAACTCCGCTCGCAACAGAAGCGTCGAGAGAGGCCCACCTATGTGGATACGGAATATGTAAGACACGCGCGCACACGTGGGCCATCCCCGGCGTGTATGGCGTGTAGGTCGGCGAATTCGTGAATATTCAGCAACTCCGTTCGACCTTCCCTGGGGTGGGTTTACGACCCTCGGTCTCGCTTTTACGAGTTCGTCAGGAAGAAACGACTTTGCGCCGAATCGACGAGACGTCCTCTCCTCGTACCGTTGCCGACGCGCTCGGGAACGTTTTCTTTCATCTGTGAAAAGTATCCGACAAAAAGTTCGGGAATAAGAGCTCGGAACTCCATTCTAACGAACGACACAATTGAGGGGTTACGTCATGGAGTGGCGTCATGGAAACCTCGAAAAGGTCAGATCGAGATACGCGCTGACGCAAATAACCTGTACGCGTTAGTAATTGTAACAGTGGTTATTATTAGATACATTAGTATGAATACCATTAGTTAATTATGTTCTGGTTTCTCGTTACCTCAATTCGACGAGGGTCTCGATAATCCAATTCGACGTTTTACGTGTGTCAACAAAGTATAATTCAGCGGCAGCTTTAAGATGTAAAAACGCTCTCATTTGAGTTAACAGAAGAAACATTTTATGGTCCCATCGCGGAGCCATAAAATGCATCGATCTGCATTCGAGGGTATAGATACCGATCCCTCACGTTCGCGAGGCGAGCTCGTGCATAAAATTAAATGACGTCACTTAACGCGAATATTTTTATCATTGCGTTATTAGAACATTTTCAAGTTTAATATCTTGAATTCCAACTAAAAGATCTATACATACTAACTATAAGAATATTAAATATTATCTTGAATTTTATATCAGGATCTTATACTGGGATACTTTCATTTCTATTTTCGAGCAATCGACTTTCGCGCACAAGATTGACAAAAACATTTATATTAAACAGAAAGTTGGGCAAAACCCAAAATGATGGCGCGCTCCCGCCGCCGCCGTGCTCCCTCGTCGGTGTTATTTCGTAGTTATAAGTTAGACGGCGCATCCCGGGGGTTATCAAATATTCGCTGAAGATACTCACAGCTACCAAACTTGTATCGCGCTGTCCACATCAAATATATTTCCCCGCATCCCATTTGTGTTATTTCTCACGTCTCGGTGATGCGGCCATCGTGCAAATTCAATGTATCCAAAACTTTGTTCCGACGAGAAGCATAATAATATTTTGTGAGATGCGTCTCTTGACCCCGGCGATATCAGCGCAAGACGATACATCGAGCCATGGCTCTTCCACGGCGTTACTTATAGAAAGCTCCGTCGTCAAATCGAGACTTCTGCTTAAAATCAATGCGATAGTTCGTGTCTATTTTAGGGAAATGGAAGCGCTATCGATTCGACTAACGCTCGCAGACCGTGATGAATCTGAATTAACGGATTCCTATTTTAGACGACCTTAAACCGCAAAACTATTTATTCTAAACGCAGTCCTGATATCTGTCTGTAGAGTTTAGCTAAAATAACCTTGATAGACGACTTTTCTTTCCTGGAAGTCGGATATAACTCCACCCCGAAAGGCTTAATCGTGGAATTAATGAACACCGGCAACTTGCTCGTTACCCTGTGTCGCCTTATCATAGATCGTTATCGTTAGGTATAAAACGTCCCGTGGCGTAGCCGGAGCGACGAACAGAGCCGATAATTGCTGAAAAATGACGAGGGACTTCGCACTCTTAGGCGGCTGTCATCTATCCTTATTAGGATCAAAAAATATTAGTCCACGCGACCTTCCTCCTTCCGTTCTCGCTGCAAATCCGTCGCTGTAGGATTTCGTCTCCGATGCAAGATTACTTGTCGATCGATCCGGTTAGCCGGTCCTACTAGAAAGGGTTTTTAAGCGAAGTTCATTTGCGAAGTCTGCGGTAGACAAAATGGATTATAGGCTTCCTCCCCTTCGC
Source organism: Temnothorax nylanderi (assembly GCF_030848795.1). Classification (NCBI taxonomy): domain Eukaryota; kingdom Metazoa; phylum Arthropoda; class Insecta; order Hymenoptera; family Formicidae; genus Temnothorax; species Temnothorax nylanderi. Next base: position 38,790 of record NW_027249486.1, on the reverse strand, counting down.
CCTTCCTGATCGAAGGACACGCGGGAGGGTGAAAATGCTTGCCGTTCCATGGCGTAAAGAAGAAGTCGAACCCAAGAAGCATCGAGAGGGCGGAGACGAAGGGGGAAGTCCGAAAGGATCCCGAGCAGGGAGAGACCTGTCGATACCGTGACGTGACGAGTGACAGACTTTTTTTACTCGGCTACTCCATTAACATCTCATTATGAACACTTCGGCGGCCTCGCACCGCTCGGGCAAAATATCTTAAGTCGAGTTCGAACTTCCATTAAAATATCTGCCGAGCTCGGCGAGCCTTCGTCGATCGCATGAAGCGACCGGAAGCGTTTAACACGACGAGCCACCGCCACCGCTCCGAAAGTGTTGGTAGTATCCGGAAAGTGTTGAAGGAGACAGTTTTTTGCCCCGTGCCCTTGCTCGCTTCCCTTTGTCAAGGAATCGGCGGTGACACGCCGGGCGGCGGTACAAAGAAGAAAATCGGATAAACCGCGCGAACGTGACTTTTTTCCCCGGGCTTATCTCACCGAAGATGCGCAAGGCAGGAACGAGGTGCCGGGAAGTGGAAAATTTAAAATGTGTTATCTTCCTGTGAGAGGAAAATATATGGGGCATTTGAAGAATAGGGTATTTTAGCGTTCCACAATAGTTTATATATTTAATAACTGATGTAATATTACTCTTAAATTAACTTATTTGTAAACTTATCCCCATGTCGTTCACTATTGCAAAGTTATCTATATTTACATATTAACTTTTCGTATTGTTACATGTTATTAAATTTACATATGTGCAATATTGATATTTTAATACGCGATTACTGATTATATATTTGTTCTACTATTGCACCACCTGTGCCAACACGAATCGCGACTAATATCGCGACATAATATACCACACCTGCTTATCGATACCGATTACCAATCATACATCCAATACGTGCATCCGAGTGTGCGCATTAGCATTCCTCTTTTCGCACTATTATCATGAGTCATAACTATTATCATAACTTCGCGGCAGTCGAAATGTCGTAGCTTCTAGCTAAACTGGGCGCTATTAAATTAGGAGATGCCACAAAGCATGTCCCTTGAATGCTAATTGAGTTAGCTAACTCGGTCTCTCGAATGCTACTTAATCGCTTTTACAATTTCCATGCGTATTTGCGGTAAACGAGATGCACGATTGTTCCGCGTCGAATACAGAATAGTTTAAGGAATCTCCACTGAAATGCCCCTTACATTTAATCGTCTATGAAGGAAAAGATTAAGACTCGGCCTCTATTCTCATTCTGTGTATAAAATTAAATCAAATCTGTTAAAGATACTTGTGATATTGCATTTTATACTCTTAAATATATGTGCAAATCAAAATTTGTTCTAGATTGAATTTTCCAATATTTCTAATATTTTATATTTTTTAAAATGCGTTTTTAAATTAAAGTTTTTCTTCTATAGCGGTCTCAATTCTCATTGAGCAATACAATTTATTAGCTGGGATACACTCTTGTCGAGTGCTAATTCACCACAATCGTGAAGATTATGATCAGCCTAGAATGTCTACGGGATGTCGTATAAGTGCGAACGTAATTCGCTCTTTGTGCAAAAGCGCCCTAATATATCACACTCTTCGCGACGCAGCTCTGCGCGAAAGGGAGGAAGTACAGAAACGTACACTCTCCGTAGAAAAGTCCGCAAATGAATTCAGCGGAATTTCGCTGTCGGAAATTTTATGACCGAAATTAGCATATTTATTTTGCGCAGAACCGGTTGGAGAATCGCGAAGCATTGCGAATTCCAGGCAAGGGTCTCTTGTAATATTTTTTAATTGCCTTTACAAGGATTGCGTTTCGTATTTTGTTTCGTCCTTTGTTAACTATTCTGAGGACGGCAGTACTTCTCGCGCGACGGAGAAATGAAATCACAATTGTATATCACGTACGATTGTGTTAAGATTTTATGAAAATGTAAACGCGAGATATAGAAAGCGCACAAATAATATTTCACGTGCATAATTTACATTTTTCTCATTTCTCAAGAATTTTTTAAACATACATACAGTAATCAACGGTCGTGATTCCGCTTCTCTCACTTCCACACGGTATTCATCTCAATCTCAATATACGAATTTTGCGACAAATAAAACGAGACATTTTTGGAATTTAAACGAGTATACGGGGGGAACAATAACGTTTGTTTGGCAATGATTCAAGTAAGAGAGGATAGAAATGTTTGATATGCATTTCGGACGCGTATCAGTGCTGTCTTACGCACGAACGAGTCATTGGGCTCAGGTCGCTCGTTGGACGAGCGGACGAGGGTACCATTTCCTGAAGAGGAAGGAGAACGGTATCTCGAATGCTAGTCTATCAATAATAAAACTGAGTTTACTGCTACGAGGAAATGGCGGCGCCGTGCCCCACTATGCCCGTCGAATATTGAGAAAGTAGCGAGAAACACCTGCGCAAATTGAATGCGTTAGACCCCTCAGGCCAGGTAATATAACTCGGCTCTTACACCGTATAACTTTGCAGCGCAGCGCTGCAACCGGATGTGCTGCAACACGTGCCCGCGTCCGTCGCTTCTTGCTGCCTCTATTTTTCTTGCATTTTGCTTGTGCTCGCTAAAACCACGACGCTATTATCGCATCTTTATCCGCGACCCTTATAAATTTTACGTTTATTTTGATACATCTCAATTGTCGCCACTTTCTTCATGAAATAATCGAAATATTTACATTATTGAAATCTCATAACGATATACATGCAATTCTAAATATAAATCCGAACACGTTTGGATCAGTACTGCTGCAGTCCAGCTTCAGTTAGCGATGATCGTTACGGTGCTTCACGTTAATTCAGAGAGGTTTCTCTTCATATTTTTTGTCAAGAATGAATCTCTCATTTTCTGCTCGTCAACGATTCTCGTGGATGACTTCTCGCGCAATGGCTCGACGAGAGATTCCACGGATCCGTTTGTTGCTGGTCGAAAAAGGAGAGGCATGCTCGCGCGCGCGCGCGCGCGCGACTCCACTCGATCTTCGTGCCTGACGTGCAAATGCCGGGGTTAATGCGACGCGCTCCATTAAAGTCGAGTCCCTATACCCCGGAACATTGCTAATTACACGTGGCGCGCATAGTCCACGCCCGGCAGTTAGCCTCCCTCTCATCGCCGCCGACGTTCTCTCTCCGTCGCTCTTCCTCACTTCGAGCTTGAGCGAGTCCCGTCCTTATTACGAAACTGTACACGCGATACAGCCCGACCCCTCCTTGCAAGTTGGATTCTAATATTAATAAATTCGCGCGCTGCTCGCAAATGCGTGTAAGCCACATTCGCCGTGCGACGACGACGACGACAAAGACGCCGCGTAGCTTCATTAAGCGATGCCGCCTCTGGTGGTTTTAATCCTCTCGTGATGATCTTCTATCATGGGATAATATCTGAAGATAGCAGCGACGTATTTTACGGTAAAATACTGTTTATAAAGTTTCATTGGACTTGGAGTGAAATAAATAATAAATCTTATTATATACAATATATGAGGGTTGATATTTTATCGATAACGATACGGTGACTGCTTTTAAGAACTTGCTTCAGTAACATCCCTTGACCGCATGCCTTTCCATCTCTACCTTGTCCGTTCATTCCTTTATCAGCGACGTAACCACAAGCATCTTACGAGCGGTTTTCCTAGGTTGGACCGGGCAAACCAAAGGGTCGTCCCGGTATCAAGAACCTTGATACCAGGTCCGGGGATCCTTCCGGAGGTGGATAATTGCAAATTCCATTTAGACGACACGTAGCTGCCGCGCATCGGCCGTGAGGGCGCATTAGCGATCGAGCTGATTGCACTTTTACTGCATATAAGTGGATCTTCGTTAAGAAACCCGGCGAAAGAGTTTCACAATCAAATTGGCTGTCGCTAGATACGAGTATTCTTTTATCGTGCTTTTACAACGATTCGTGGAATTTTCCAAATGCGAGATACGCCGTTAGATTATATTATAACAACGGTTATGCAACGTGAAGGAACGTTACATTTTTAAATGTCGTAAGTTGTCGATGATTATATAAACAGGTTTTTTATATTTAATCTAGCAGTGTATATTTTCACCTTTTTATACTTTTATATTTTTCTAATAATATCTCCGGCTAAAGTTCTATTTACGAAAGATTGAAACTCATGAACTCCCGCAACGGAAATTAACAAAATTATTAAATTGACATGTCGCGTTTCGAAGTCCAAGCACGAAAACTACATTTTTGTCTCGCGATGCGCGCGTAATCACGTACGTAAGCGTTTTCTCTGTCGCATTTGGTAACGCAGCAAATTCTCGCGCCGTAACGAAAACATAATGAGCCGCGGACTTATCCATTATTTTTGCATATCCAAACCCATCGCGTCAGGAACTTTGCAGACACCCTGAAAGCAAGACGAATCGAGTCTCCACGGCTAACGATCGAACGAAAGTCGCCGTTGCCGTTTGCGATCTTTAGACGTCTTTTCGTCGCGGCGCGGCGCGCGCAAACTTAGTTTACCCCGAATGGTTATTTATCCCCACTACTAACGTCTTCTGCTGGGTATAAGGAGGAACGAAAGGAGCAACCAGCTAAACAAGGAGAACGGGTCTTGAGGGCTTGCGGGAGCGAAAAGCGAGCAAGACGGCGCGGCGCGGCGGGGGAAAGAGAAAGAGCTTTGTTCGCGTGACGTCATGATGGAACGTGTCCCGTAACTTCTGCTCAGGAAATTGGAGAAGTATTGTGATGCAGGACGTAGCCTGTCGGGGGCCGGGAAAATCGAGGGGAACCTTCAAACTCCTCCCTATCCCGACGGAAAATCGTACCGAGATATCCCGCAGGATGGACGGACGTACGTCGCGGTGAATGCTTTGTAGTCGTGAATACATAGCTTCTCTCGCGTGTCCTTTCTTCCTTAATAATAGCATAAAGTATAACCGCGAGTTTGCTCAAGTCTAAATCGTTACGTTCTGTTTTAACTTATGTCAATTTTTTTTTACGTGAAATACTGCAATTCCTCCTTCTTAAAAGATCAAATTGTGTAATAAAAGGGCGAAATTTATAATTGACTTGATTAAAATAGCAATTGATGATAATTGAGTATAAAAATTAGAGGATATATACTTGCGGAAATAAAATTGATTAAATGTACTTCAACTGACAGGTTTTACATATTTACATCGACAGAAACAGTTTAATGCATGAAAGTGACATGCTTCGGGCGTTGTTCGAGCATTCACCATTGCGTAAGCGAATCATTTTAATGAACGACGTTTGCAATTTATCAGAAAATTGATCCAATTAGACGGTAGCTAGCGCTGGCCGTATTTTGTATCCGGATATCGAGCCGCGCACGTGCCATCATCGTATTCCAACGGCGCGCCGCATTTGCACCGATTGGCAATCCATTGAAAGTCAAACTAACCCGTCTACGACATTTGGATTCTAAGGAGGAGGCGTTGCACTTGGTAATCCGAAACTTCTGACTCTCTCCCACGATCTCTGCTCCACCTCGCGCGTCCTCACCCTCCCTCTCTCTCTTTCTCTGCACCTCTTTTCCTTGGACGACAGGGTTCATCTAAGTTAAGCTCCGCTGATTTGCATTCCTCAGCCAAGGGCATTCGAAGTTCGATAAGGCAATAAGTGTGAAAAAGTGATTCCGTGCGCGCCGCTTAAAGATTGCGAGAACTTATCCGATAGGAAATACACGTCGCGTAACATGGACGAAATAAATCACGTCTCATCCTGTCGCGCCCCGCGAGAAGTAAATAAATCTTTGGTCGGAATATATATAATGCAATACAAACGCGACTACATAATCAATAATTAATGATATAAAAGTCACATATAATTATATCAGTTATAAGTGAATTAAGTTTAAGGTAAAATATTGATCTTTTAGAATTTCAAAAAAATTTTTTTGTTAATCATTTAACATGTGGACAGAACTAATAAAATTTAAAATTAAGCTATCTATTATAATTGATCGTAATTAATCAAACACGACGAGCAAACTTTCATATTTATTAGCTAGATAATTACAAAAAAATATTAAGTAGTTTTTCTCAACGAAACACGTTGATAGAAGCAGATCTGTACATTTTCGTCGGGTTGCTGTGTGCATTGTAGTCAGAATTACAGAATTACAGAATTACAGGACGATATTAAGGAATAGTGGTGTAATTAAGTGAACGTGTATCCAAGGTACGTAACGTTTAAGTACATCCTTCCGCTTATATGCACACATCTCTCTCTCTCTCTCTCTCTCTCTCTCTCTCTCTCTCTCTCTCTTCAAAATGAGAGCTGTATAAGCTTTATTTTGAGTAAAAAGTTTAAAGAGTTTATTTTACGAAAACATGCAGTAGGAACGCTCCGAGGAAAATAAATAAGAATTTGAATCTTCACATTTTTTTAACGATGTTACTAAACAAACGTATGTTGTGTTAGGAATATAATAGAAAGAAATAATTATTTGTCGAAATAAAGTTGGAATTTGGGATATAGACAGAACAAAAACAAAATTGTACAATTATAACTTATATCATTTTATCATATCTTCCATTATTTGGACAATATATATACCGAGACTGCTATATGTTTATATTATAACAAATAGCTATTATAAATTAAATTGGATGTCTCTTCGCCAGAAACTTACTTCATTGTTCGAGACGATGTCGAGATCTTATCTTTTACTGTGCCATAAATGGGCGCGATCTTTCATCTTCAAAGAGGCAGGACCAACTGTCCCCTGCGCGACAGTTCACACCGAGACCGTCCAGTTCGTCCAGTTCGTCCATCCGCGAGACGAAACGAGGTGTCGTGCGAGCACTCGATTTCCGCCCCGCGGAAACCGTTTAGTGCGCCGACCCACCCTACTAGTAAATCGGAAAACTGTCACGTTTGAAAATTGACATTTTTCTAGGTAGCGAAGTAGTGTCGAGCAGCCGCCTCGGGGCTATCGCAGGGAAAGTAGAGAGTTTACGCTGACGTGTTGTTGCGGATGATGAGGAAAATGGAATTTCAACCCTGTCTCGAGTACGCTCCTTTGCACTTAACGATGTATTTGATTGCGTGCGCGTTGATGAATTCGTAACGACAATTGCTTGAGAGAAATGCTTAGACAATCATAGGGTAAGCACGTTTGCGAGGTTCATCGGAGACTTCGCACAAGCTCGTCCCGCGAGACTGGCTGGTTGACGATGTCGATGGATGCGTGTCAGCAGTATGTTAACTGTGCATTACAAATCCTCACATTCCCGCGGCTACAATCGCGTGCGTTCAACCTCGCATGTAGGTGCAAATCGTGAGAGGCTTCCACATAAACGTGGAGAAAAAGATCGGTTTATTATCCCGAATAATCTCGTCAGAATAAGAAGCGCGTGTAAACGCGTGATGGTAAAGATAAATAAATTTCTTTCGAATTTGTGCAATGTAGTACAGATTATAAGATAGAGAACTTTGTTTTCTTTTAAGACTACGTTTATTGTAGAAAGAAACGTAGACAGTACAATTATTAAGAACTTTTATTGCTCTCGCACGAATGAAGCGTATAACTATATATCACACTGAAAAATAACAAATGATAATAAATTGCTCGATACTGCGAAATGAAAAACATCGGTTTGCTTTCAGGCCGTAGCAATAAAACATTTCGGGTAATCCTCGTATACGGGTAAAATATATAGAAAAATATTGGAACGTAAAAATAGAGTACGAATCTCCGCGATTCCATCATATTGTGTGAATCCTATATATGAAAATCATTGCCGGCATATTATTTTCTACATCTATCAGCTCTAAAAGAAAATCACTTTCTCAGATGTTAAATGCTAATCTTTATTTATTGTCGCGCAAAGGTCTGGTTGTGTGGCAGCTGAACTCGAGATTTGCCGTCCGCAGAAAAGTTTTCACGTTGCTTACTTTCAATTTTACAATACAGCTTTTTACCGCAGACCTCTACCCGCTTAAGGAAACTTCCCTTGTCTTTATCCTTGCCCCTTTCCCCCTTCTTTCTCTCGTCTTTTCCTCTTTCTCTCGCGCGTGCATTGCAGCTAGGACACCATCTCTGCACCTGACATTCTCCGTGCCGAGAGTTTTTGCGCTGCGATGCGAGGCGAGGCGAGGCGAGGAATAAAAGATTTCTGGGGGATAAAATCCGTGGGACCAAAGTTTCGGGGGTCACTTCTCTCGCGTGTCAACCCACGGACTTCGATTTGTTCAAGACTGTGTCGGACTAATCCCGGCTACTTTTTTGAGATCCTCGACCATATGACGTGCCCATAAATGCCGATAGGTCGCCATCTCTCACAATTCATAATGTTCGCTAAGCGGTTACAGTAATAGATATAATTTGTGTACGTTGTTCAGCATCACAATCTTAAAACTTTTCTCGAAATTTTCAGAGATTTCGAAATTAATTTTCTTTCGAATTTTAAGATCGATTGCACAACTTCGAATATTGTACTTACGAAAATTATTTCTGCGTGTAATTGTGTTTAAAGATAACTACGGTCAGGATTCGAGACTAAGGTTGTAGACGTGTATAAATGTATAATTTTAACATCTTTTTTTTCTATAATTTTTAGATAAAATAATATACAAGAAAAATTATATTTTTATTAAGTGGAAAGTATTTATAGCTTCCATTTTTTAACATTCGAGAGATTTAAAAAAACGGAGTCTTTTAACCGAGACGACAATAAAAGAACATCACGTAGATCTTAACTAACATTTTCCAAGCTACGTATGTAACTCCGTGACGAAGTGTGTCGTGCTAACTACTTGTTGCGGTCAGAATTGTTGCAACGGTGTTAACTAATCCCCCGTTGATATTTTTCGCAGCGCGACGGCAAAGTCGCGGCCGAGAAACTTTACGAGTGGGATGAGTTCCGCGACAATTGCGGAACTCGAATGGAAGGAGCGAGAGACAAGGGGAGTCTTTGCAAAAGTTTCGAGTTAGTTCTTCGTCGCCGATATACTTCTCCAACTTGATGGAATTCGATTTCGGTGGGATGGTTGGCTCTCTCGCTGCGTGCTGTTTCCGGGATCGCGCGCTACCACCGACTGTTAGGCGACAAAAATCTAACTGTATGAGATTTCATCGATTTCGAGCAGAACTTGGACTCTCTCGACAATCTGCCAGTATTTGTTGGGAAGATTTTTATTTTTATCAGATTTTTAACGATTATTTATAGCCAACTTAATAATAGAGACTTATTAAATTCTTAAATAGTCGCGCGAAGCTTTGTTTGTTGCTTCTTGTTCTTTTTTTAAACCCATTATGATTTTATTCTTAAGTAATCGCGTGAATGTTAATTACGTTATTTAATCGTGTTTTATTTTTTATTTTTGGAGAGTTTAAAGCACTTTAGATATTTATTTAAGATTATATATGTATACAAAAGCCGAGCATTGATTGATCTCTTGATAAATAAATACATCTACAAGTTCTCATGAGCACGAATGGAAAAATGTGCTAAAGTCAAAGATGTTTGGTGACAAGACGGCGTTACCCGATACGTATAAAATCTATTCACTTTCCTTTTACGAGATCGAGCGAAATAAGCACTATTCTGAAACGTCAATGCATCAAAGACAGTGATATTGGAGACAAGAGCAAACTATTTTTCTCACTTGTCCCGTCTATAGGGTGTATATTTTATCAATCCAATATCGTACAAAAATATTTCTTATTGTTATCATTTCTGTGACGATTCAACTCAGTAACTCTGAGTCAATAATTAAAAAGAGATTCTATGAAATTAATTCTAAATATATTGATACTATCTCTCCTTTTAGCGCCAATCATAAAAATAATAATAACGATAGTGTTAATAATAACCATAATAATAATATATTAATTTTTTTCTCCGAATAATTTAAAATGTAAAATTTTTATTTAGAGACTTTTATATTTCAATACTTATATATCACAGAAAGAGAATTCGTATATAAGAATTCGAGACACCCTATATACGACTCGACATATCCCATCGGGACGGTTCTACGAGTTTTCACCGACTTCTGGTACCCATTCTTCGCCCTTTGCTCGTTCCTTCTCGGTGTAGCTTTTTTTTTCTCTCTTCCCTTGGCGCAACGAGCCAACCCTCTTCGGCCATTTCCGTAATGGATGTAACTGCTTGAAGTTAAAACGATCAACTCTTTCGCGGGATCTGTCTGCATTTTGGCAGCGACAACAATAAGAATGGGAAGGATTTCATTTCAGTAGGTACGGACTTACATAAAGTTTTGGAACGTACGTGATCTGGATTACGTGAAAAAAATAGAGAGATAAATTACAGAAAAAGAAAGTGAATTTAATAGTAAATATAAATACTTTTTTTTCACTAATTTTTCTTTATATATATATATATATAATACAGATACATATAGCAGAAATTTCTTTTATTTGAAGAAGAAAATAACTTTGCCTTACACTAAAAAATTTATGAGATATACATTTCGCTTTTCGTTCTGAAACTTTTTATTTCGAGTTCAATAGAAGCTATATAAATTATTCTTTATGTTTTTATATTCTCTCAACAAAATAAATACGAGAATTCATACATAGAATAAAATAATGAAAAATAAACAAACCTACAATAGTAAAATTTCAATAATGAAATTTAAAACTAAACAATGACCTTTTTTTAAAAATGTATATAAATTCGAAAATTGTATATACCTTTTTTCGTTATAATTTTTCTATTTCGCGCATCTAGATTCATGTCGCGTAAAGATAAATTTTAAGAAGTATGAAATACTGGAACTACTTATGGTACAGGAAGATATTTAAGGCAGTTCAAATATATCTTCTATTCAAATGTATCTTATTATCTGTTTATACATTCATAGATTCAGTTTGAAGATAAAAAAATCATATAAACGCATTTCATTTATATTTGTATTTATAACGACAAACGTAATTGCACGTGAAAGCGCTTAAAATCGTGAACTTATTGTGCTAGATTTTCATTCAGTCACGTATCGGGCATTTAAAAAAAGTTCTCTACAGTTCCTATCACCAGCTCGGCGATTGGCGTATTTCAATGATGGTGAAATTGTTGAGCGGAGCGTTTTAATCGAGAATCGCCGTGGAAAGTTTCAGTGCCATAAAAATTTATCCCGAAGACGTCCGGCGCGGGAAAGTAGGAGGAGGAACAGGTTGGGATAGGGAGGGTAATTGGTCGATGCAATTCTTACGTAAGTTTGACTATCGCTCCGTACAAATTCCTGTTCGCGTGCCGTGGAATGAAAATTATAATCCACGAGAGCTCGGCTACGCCGGATTTACATTCTCTCTTAACCGCGGGAGCAAGAAGATTTTCGCTTAAAATTCCGGGCATGTTTACCAAGCATCGTTTGTTCGCTGTTTGTGAACGATATTATTTTCTACAAATATTAACATCCTTACTCTCCCTTTCTCCCTCCCCCCCCCCCTCTCTCTCTCTCTCTCTCTTTTTCTCTCCTATCTTTCGCATGTTCCTTCTCGCTCGATCACGTAATCTTCGAATCATATTCGCGCTACCGTGATATTCTTGGTAGTTCTGGAAAATTAAACGGCAATGGACTACCGGATATTTAACTCTTTATTGGGTCGTGTTCCCCCGAGGCAACAAATAACTACGACTCAAACTTTATCATCGAGGGAACAAATAAGAGATGCGTAATATATCAAATAATAGAAGAAAAATAAGTAAACGTAAATACAGATGTTTCAACAGTAAATTTAATATATATATACGGTAGTTTTATTTGCAATATAAAAGCAGATATATTAAAATAGAAAAATATATTTATTTAATAATGTATTGGCTATAAGAAACTTTTAGATAAAGAATTTCCTATCACTTTTTGAAAAATTATATGCCTTTTACGCGCGATATCAGATAAAAATTTGATACGTAATATCGTATGATTATGCTGCCATTAACTATAACTTAGTTGCCTCATAATTTTCACTTGCTAACGTTCCGATTTCTCAACTCGAAAGCATAGCCGTCGACTCTGCCCTTCGCAGAGGATCATTCCGTACACGTTCCCTCTCACGGGCGGAAATACGTGGATACGTAGTGAAATCGAAGGCACCGCTAACGAGATCCGCGCGTGGTCGATGAAGAAAGCAAGGGTGAGATCGAACCACACAGGAAAGGTTGGGGAAGTCGCTAAATGAGAGTAAGCGCGAGGAAAAGTCGCGGAACGAACGAGTGCGAGAATGCGGTGGTTTAAAAGCGAACCACGTTCGCTTCGAGGGGGTGGGGTCTCGTACCAGCGTGCGGAACAGGGGATGGAGGAGGAGGATTGCAACGGTCAGCAGAATCAGAATGCTTAGAACCTCATATAACGGCCACTCGAGCGAGTTGAAACCGTCCATACGTACGTACAGCGCTGTTCAATGATGGTGGCCGAAGGAGCGCGGTATTTGCTATAAAAGCGGACCTAACGTCAACATTACGACTACGGTGACGTAAATTGCAGATAAATGAGCAATGACACTCAGCCGAAGTGTTTTCTGTGATTTTCGCATCATCTTTTGTCTTGTTTCAAAGAAAAAGAAATTATCTTTGTGTGTGTGTGATGCCTCGTAAACATCATTTAATTTTGAATCTGAAATTCTTAATTTAAAATATAATATTTAAAGAATATAATATATTTCAAAATAAAATTACGATATAAAAGGGTGGATATTTAGTGCTAAATTTGGACTTATGTACTTGAAGTGCATAAGAATTCACACTGTCTGATGAAATTCATGATAATACGAGTAGATTATACTGTATTGCAGTATATACAGATATAATTACATCGGCCTTAATTACTCACAGCAATCCGAATTATGCGAATATGCTACAGGATAGAGTAGTATCTTTCTTGGATAATACTATACTTCACGAGGTATGTGAACGATTACATCGTTAGGTGAACGATTACATACATGCACGTAATGTTCCGGCGGAGTTTGCGGGGCTGTCTGCAGGAGTTTGCACGGACTTCTCTGCCGCGAATACTTGCGCCTCAAGATCTGAACTCGTCGTCTTTGTCAGGTCCACGTTGGCTGACCGTTTTCACGTTCGATCGAGTGCGCTAGCCAGGGACATACCGATAATTAGACCGTGTCGCGCGTAAAGAAACCACTCCTTGCCGCAATCGCCGCTCCTCTGTTGCCCTTCTCTGTTTCCCTTTTCCTCATTTTTTTGAGAATTTATGCCGATAGAAGCGACAAACTTAAGCTGATACGAAGATCGAGGTCACACGCCAAGTAATCTTTACGTTCTGTATAACACACATTCTTCTCTCGAATATAAGGAATATATTTATGCAACACTCCTAAGATACGGAAATTTTTAAAGTGCTCCTACTGAAAATTCTTGAAATTCGTCCACCCCTTTTCACAGAAGTCCCCGTCTCGCAAAAGTCACAATAATTCCATGCATCGCGGTGAATCAGGACGCGGCAAGAAAGCGAATTAAATGTTGTTCGTCTCTCCTTTATGCACAGCTAAACCGTATTCTTACTCCAACAGCGTGTAAGTCGATTCGCGGTTACCGCAAGAAAATTCCACCCTTCGTCGGTTTATTCTAGCGAAATGGAATAACCCCCGCGGAGAAAGAGAGAGAGAGAGAGAGAGAGGAGAGCCGAGGGGTGGTAAAGGAGTGCAGTATGCGCGGTATGCCGCCGCTGCAAGAAACACTCGCAAGTATTAAACTGCATAGCTGCCGGCTGCACGTTCGTAAGTGGTCGCATTACAGAGACAGCGGGTACCGACGAATGTTACGAACCTGGGTCGGATAGTTCCGGCGCCAACTCCCCCGCGCATTTCTACCGCCCAAAACCCGCGAAGGTCGAAGTCGGAATTACATTCCACCTTCACTTTTCGTAGGAAGGTCGACTGTAACAATTCCAACAAAATTCTGAACAGCTTCTGGCAAAGTCGCATTTGGATTATGATATTCCGTGTACCCTGGCGAGTTTCCGTGTTTCTTGGCGTTGTTATGTATATAACAACGTATCTTGGAACCTCGATATCTGTATTGCAAACTTTTAATTGGAGGAAAATTGATTCCAAACTCTCGCGTCGACGAACCTGCCACCGAAATCAGGATCGAGCGTACTGAGACGTCCTGTGTTTGCGCGAGTGTTACGGGCGGAATCACTGTATCCGTTTAACGAGTATCCACGTATGGCACGTATCCAGCATCGTCCAGCGTCGCCTTTACGAGTGGGACGAATCGAAATATCTGGTTTCTCGAACGAACAGGCGCGGCTCCAGAAATTCGCCGCAAATTTCGTCGGCGTTTACATCCACCGCGGTCATTCCATTTCCGGGAGGAAACTTCGCGAATCCGGCTAATCCTATTAGCGAGGACACCGAGCGCTTGCTTGGATTAAACGAGCAAGGCGAGCGGGACGACGAAGCTCGTTTCTACGACCGCCGGTGGAAACCTACGAGCATTCGTGTATAACGCGCGTCGCCTAGCTTTTCCGATCCTGAACGCGGCCAGCATCTCTCAATGTTCCTCTACGTCGAGGACTTGCGGGATTGTCAGTTGCAAATCGAGAAACTTGAACAACCCCACCATCGCGCATCTCGCCGAATATTCAAAATTATCATATAGGCACGATGATTCTTATATCACAAAATTTATTACGTTACGTCTCAAATTTTTAATAAGAGATATATTTACAAAGAATCAATATTATATCAATGAACCAATTAAAAGATCACATTTGGACAATTGAAAACTATAGAATCTCAAAGAAAAGTAACTCCTTTTTATCGTTGAGAATAAAAATGATCAAATTGAAATTAAGATGCGGTGAAAAGATCGCTCTAAAGTCTATTATCTTCCTCAACAATGACAGGTGATTCTGTATAGTATAGAAAAATTTATTCGCGCGCTATAAAGTTAGATGCATTTCACGTTAGGCTCTCTTTTTCCCTCTCGATCGTCACACAACGGCGATTCACCGTTGCATCGAAAACGGCGACGATATAGCGAGGAATACATCCGGTATTATTCATCGGCGCCGGTATCCGCCGTCGCGGTGATCCCTCTGAATATATACGTTATCCGCTTTTATCTCCTCGTGCGGCTACACCGCATATCCCGCCGCGCGGTCCATACTTCTGTGCGCTCGTCCATGCTCATCCCGCAGCCGCGTCACGCTCGGCAGTTTTAGCACGCGTGTCCGATGCGGGATACGCGTGCAAACGTTACGTTTCGCGTTTCGCGTTTCGCGCGAGGCGGCAAACACGCACCCCGTGAAACGCAGTCGGATAGGGGAAGGGTGGCGAGTGGTGGTAGAACATGCAATTTTCACGCTTTAGCATTTCCCGGCGCAATTACTTTTCGAGAATGGCGCCGAGCGCTCGGCCCTCCTGACGTCCCGACGAATTCCGGCAATCGACAGGAATATCGCGTAAAAAATGAAAGGGAAAAGGGGCGAAAGACGAGTGGTGGAGATCGTAACGCAGCTGATGAAAATGAGTTGAAATCCACGAATATAACCGACAAGCCTTTCGTGATTTGCCACGTTTGTCGTTCGTTATGGCTCGCGGGCTTAAATCTCGCGGTTTAATCGAATCGCATTTCGCGGGGAGGAACGATATTTTTTGTTTAATCATAAATAAATGATATATGTAGAAGTCAAAAAAAATATATATAAATAAATATAAAAATTGAGTAATTTGGGAGAAATAAAGTCAATTTGTAATGGATTAAATTTTATTGGTAATTTTCACGCATTGGTGAATTTGAGATATGATTTTTGATAATATAATAAACGTTCCACAAAAGTGTAACATTAATCTTTGAGATAGCATGTTAAATAAAATAATAAATTTCTATGTAGAAATAATTTTCAAATTATAAGTTCTGTATTTGAAGTGGGCCAATATCACACAGAAATTGCATATTCAAAATGGATTGCATTTACACGCGTACCAATCTGTCATCTGTTATTGTTTTCACAGCTCAGGTGATATCAATTTAAGTTAAATAAAAATATGGGTCATCGCAATTTTCGTGACAATTTATATATGTAATTTCACTTTCTTTATTTATTAAAATCATACAGTTTTATTTCACGTGGAAGAGAAAAATTTTGAAAGAGTAATGATAAATTAATCTACACATCTTATGTGTATCATTAATTTTGCGTTACAAAAACCGTGCGAGAGTGGCATATCGGTGCGCTGAAATTAACCGCGAATCACACGTTTCGCGTTTCTGCTCATCGCAATTTTCACGGCAATTTACATAATTTCACTTTCTCGATTGATTAAAATCATACAGTTTTATTTCACGTGGAAGAGAAAAATTAATCTACCGTGTATCGTGTATCATCAATTTCACGTTACAAATACCGCGCGAGAGCGGGATATCGGCGCGCTGAAATTAACCGCGAGTCATGCGTTTTGCATTCCTGCTCGTCGCACTCGTCGCTGCGTCGCGAAACAGTTTCCACTTACCTATTATTTCGTAGGGAGAGATCGAACAGGACTTAAAAAACGTCGCTCGCGAGCCGTCGGCCGTCGCTCCCCTACCGTTTACGTCGCCGAGGTTGTTTACGTTTTTTGGGCTCCGGCTTGCTCCGGCTTTCCTGGAAGACTCGCGTGACGCGTTCCGCGCCCCGCGCCTCGCACCCAGCGCCTCGCGAGACGCTCGACGCGGCGTACGCTTCCCCCACTCCCCCACTCTTTTCAAATTTTTCCTATTGCCCTAGTCGCGGTCGTCGCGGTCGTCGCGGACAGTAGACAGTATTAGTGCGTATTCGGAACTGTGTTTAGCTCGTTCTGCGTGTCTCGCGTTCTCTAACGTTCTGTAGTCCGTCGATCGTGAATCTTGTGGCATGCCTGGCATGCCGAAAAGAGGTGATCGCGAATCTTGCCCGCGAACGAGTGTCGGGAGTGCCGGAATTGAGCGACGGTCGATCGTCTTGTCGCGTATGTAAATCCATATCGCGTCTCTCGATGTTCCGCAAGTGGCGTCGATTTAATTGATTTGTCGCACCACAGGATACAGTGGATTTAACAAGTTTCAACGCAAGTATCGCGAATCTTGCCCGCGAATGAGTGTCGGGACTGCCGGGAGTGTGTCGGACTTCTTCTTCTTCTTCCTATGTAATAGCCTTCAAGCAGTGCTGCTCCAAAAACGGCCAGGACGAACCGCTTGTCGAAAGTGTGTCGGACTTGAGTGACGGTCGCTCGTGAATCTTCTGGTCATATTGCGCCTCGAAAGGAGGCAGGAACTATTTTGATTAAAGAAGAAGGAAGATGGCGAATCTTGTCCGCGAACGAGTGTCGGCAGTGCCGGAATTGAGCGACGGTCGATCGTCTTGTCGCGTATGTAAATCCATATCGCGTCTCTCGTTCGCAGATTGCGTCGAATTAATTGATTTGTCAGAATACAACGGATTTAACGAGTTTTAGTGTCATTTAACGCAAGCGAATCGGCGAATCCGCGTCTCTCTTTAATTCTTACCGAGAGTGAATCTCGCGTCGGGTAACGTATATACACATATGGTATCTACCGTCGCCATCGTTGCGCATATCGGATTTTAAAAAATGTCCGTTTCGCACGCGAGTGAATTTGGGAGTCGCGAAGATTGTTCTCTCGACAGGCCCGGGACAATTCGTCTTGAGACAATAAATATGTACGCTTTTTCCACTTTCCCGTACGATCGACGTGTCTCTCGACGTTCGCGAGTGGCGGCGAATTAATTGATTTGTCGCGGATTTAAGAAGAAGTCTCATTTAACGCGAAGTCAATCGGGGCGAATCCGCGTCTCTCTGCTCGCCGAGGCCTCGCGAGGGTGAATCTCGCGTCGAAGTATCGTATCTATCGTCATCGCGTACAGTGAATTTTTCGAAAATTTCCGTTTCACGCGCAGGTGAGTTGTTTGTGTCGCAACGAGTGTTTTTCTCGGATTGTCATTCTCGTGGCGAGCCTCGAGCGGGCAGGTAACGCGTAAACCGCTCTGCGTGTATTGTCTGATTATCTCTTCCGAGACGCGACGGCGCGGCGGCAAGTACTAAACTTGTTCTACTACTTAATAACGAACGTTAACTCGCGAACGATTAAACTCTCTCCTCATTTTTATTTTATAATGTATTAAGTATTTCGTGGCGGAGTGGGAAACCGGCTGGCACGCGGCCTCAGTATTTGTTATCGCCCTGTTCTATTCGCAAGGTGTAACGCGCTATCATTCGCAGAGACGCCCGAGACCGAGACTCGAGCCGACAAGCAGCCGCCCGTCGTCGTCGTCGTCGCATTATCTTTTGAAATGCGGTCGTTTCCCGCTAATTAGTCGGCTCGGGTCGATTAATTTTAAGTCCCGTGACATTTATGAGCGTATCGCGGCGACAGTCATCTATTGAAGTGGATAGTATATTTCACGCGAATTATGATTTATTTATTTAAAGAAAGAACTATTAATGATTTGTATATTTTTTTTCTTGAGGGATTTATGCGTTTAAAATGTATCGCGTATACTGCACTTCGTACATTTTCGAATCAAACGGATCCGTCGCATTTTAATTAACCGTTAATTTTCTCGTCAGTCGTATTCTAGCGCCGCGTGATTATTGTATTCTGATAAATTAATGCGCGCGCGATCGTAATTTTAACCGTTAATTAACCGTGTTTTCGCGAGTGAGTGTGCCAGTGCCAGTGCCAGTGCCATAAAGAAACGGTAACGAAGAGGAAAACGAGAGAGGAGGAGGAGCAGGCAGCCCAGGGAGGTATCGGGTGACGGTGAGGCAGCTAAAAGGTAATTTATCATTTGTCGTTATTTGTTATTTGCGAAGCTAAGCTTTTATTTCCGCGACAGTCGCGCGGTATATTCTGTGACGTAACATCATTCTGCGCTTGTATAACATTTCGCTTTTATCAGTGCCACGACTGCCATACGCCGCGCGCCGCGGCGGCCGCCGCTTGGCGTTCAAGCGCCCGCGTGCGAGTTTGAATTTGTCGCCCCATGATGTCTATAGTCCGAGTCATGTCCGAGCATATTTGCAAGAGCTACGTTCAGAAACTTTATTCGGGTGTACAAATTGGTCATCTGGAGGTCTTTTTCTTTTCCGGGATTCCTAAAGTAATTGGTTATTTTTAAGGATATTGTGTACGTATACTTCTGTGCCGATTACGGCACGAAATTTTTTATATTTATCCCGCTTACGGGATGTCGCTAAATCGCGAATATAAAATTGCAATCTTATTTACTGAGAAAGAAAGATAGAGAAGAGAAAAAGAGACAGAGAGAACATACGTGTCACATACATAGATGGCAATTTATTTTTTTCCAATAATTCAGTCTAATTTAAAAACTGATATTATTTAAAATAAAATATTTCTTCGAAAGACAAGAAATTTTTATTTATGATAATAAATGGAAAATACGAAATATTTTGGAAGCTATACATTTCCTTACGTTTAATAAAAATGAAGAGGTCGCGTTCGGGAACTTTGTAAAAGTGTGAATCCGTAAAATTATACCGATGGTAAATTTTAACGCAAGTTAAAAGGACGTTGTATAAAAAAGATGGATCGACTGCTTTTTCTTTTTCCTTTCTTTTTTTTTTTTTTTTTAATAAAGTGAATTCACGAGATCTTTTTCCTTGCACGAAGTTACGTGAATAATTTGGAAATGGTATCGCGAGCCGGGATCCACGTGGTGCGCTTAATGCGGTGCATAATGGAAGCGGAAGGGGATGGAAAGGGAGACGATACTCGATGTAATCCGCGGTGCACACACGTGCATACAACGGGCGCGCTGCAACCTGCAACTGGGCTACGGGGTTACGCCGCGACGACGCGTGCGGGCGTCCTTACGAGCGATAAATCAGCGACGTGCTCGTGAAATTGAGCACGCGTGCAATCCCCCGTGTAAACACGTTAGCAGTTCATAACGTCGCGAGATCTACGGAAGCGATCAAAGCCTAGGCGCTTTTCCTCCTCCCCCGTACGAAGGGTGCGCGCGGCGCGGAGCGCCGGATTACGTCTTCCTGCAGATATTAACCCTGCATTGTAGGAGCCCGCACGAAATGCACCCCACTACGTTGTCCCCGTGCAAGAGATGCGGTTGATTAATAAAATATGAGGCGCGTCACGACGGAAAGCTCTCTCGCTGACGCGGGGTTTTAAAGTCTTTCTGTATTGTGTGAGTATAATCGTTTATCGAGCGAAAGATATGAGCTCGAGAGATTTTATCTCACTTTTGTAGAAATTATTGCAGAATACAATAGCTTTTGTCCAAGTAATTTCGTGTCTTAGTCGCTGATGTCGTTGATTAAATACTAAATCATTTGCTAAATACTAAAATTAAGAGAGGAAGTTTTTTAAGAGATAAAAAAATTACCGAATTTTTTAAATACGAATTAAAGATACATTTTCATGATATTTTTAATTATTCAAGTTTCAATTTTTCAAAATCTTGGAATAGTGTTCGACCAAAAGTGCAAAAACTGTTACTAAATTTAAAGGTTTACTAAAGGTTTACTAAATTTAAAGGTTACTAAATTAAAATTTTTTTTCTTCAAAAATTATTCTATTGCTTATCGCTTTTTACTGAACTTACTCTACAATTGTAAAATATTTCCTATATATAACTCTTCTGATTTATTGCATTGAATATACGAAGCGATTATTGCTTGAAGTAATTTGCGATATTAATAATGCTAATTGAAAATTCTGCGAGGCAGTTCTTCGACAGAATACGTTGATTTATTATATGCACGTTCGTCAAAAGCGCATAAGTTGCGGCTGAACGTTCGCGTAAAGTCCGCATGCCGCGCATTCGAGGATATGAGATTCTAAACCGTGGCGCACGGCGCGGCAGCCGCCTACTTTTTCAAATTAATGTCTGCCCAGTTAAATGCGGAAGAATGTAATATACGGTTTTCTCTCTCTCTCTCTCTCTCTCTCTCTCTCTCTCTCTCTCTCTCTCTCTCTCTCTCTCTCTCTCTCTCTCTCTCTCTCTCTCTTCATCCCTCTCTTTCTCTCTCTGTCTCTCGCTGCAGGGCTGCAGGATGCATACTCTCATGGCTTCACTATAGCGCGCATGTATGCGTTTTATCTCCGTGATCCGTGTAAGTGTGCACCACCGCACGCCGGGCGGTAGTGGGCAGTGCGTTGAGTGCAATAATTGTACCGGCAAGCCACTTTGATGTTGATGCATTAACCCTCCATGTGCCTCCGCCACTCGCCGCAGCAACCCCGTCCCGCAACCGACATTCCCAATCTCGCGCCCCTGTCCACTCCCTGTCCGCGCCCGTTTTTCTATCTGTTTCCCTCCGCTCGCTTGCGTTGCGTTGCGTTGCGTTTTTGCTTTCGTCTCGCCGCACTCGAATGCGTCGCCGAGGGATTTAAGATTTCCGCGCGCGTTGTTTCTCCGCGAGAATCCGCGTTCGCAAGACTTAAGCCGAGCTGGTATTAACGACAAAATCGCAGCAAGCTCTGGTTAGAACTGTATGAGAGCAAACTTGTACGATTACACAAATATAAATGTAGGTATATCTCAAACTCTGCTGTTTATCTTAAGCTCGATAAGAGCCGACAATTTAATTCATTATAACGCATTCTATATAGAGAGAAGTCGTTAAAGAAATAATATTATTGATATGCTACATTTTCATATTTTCAATTATTCAAGTTTCAATTTTTGAAAATCTTGGAATAGAGTGTTTGACAAAAAAATGCAAAAAACGGTTACTAAATTTAAAGGTTTACTAAATTTAAAGGTTGCTAAATTAAAATTAAAGTGCAAAAACTGTTACTAAAAAAGGTTTAGTAAATTTAAAGGTTACTAAATTAAAATTTTTTTTCTTCGAAAATTATTCTATTGTTGCTTATCGCTTCAAATAGTAGAGAGTACATTGAGAGACCAAGAATAAATAATGATAAAATGTAACAATAATTAGTGTATTAATATTTTTAGAATATAAAACTTTTATTTTAGTTCTTCCTCACAATGCTCATATTTCGTAAATGAGGATCAAAGAACAAGATATTTATATATTTTTATATGATAAAAATAAATTGGTTTCTATAAAACACGTGACAGGAAAAGATTGGCATTATTTTAGACATATTACTTAATTTTTCCTTTCTTCCTTTTTCTAAATATTTCTTTAACAGAATCTGATGTTTATTACGACTTATTTCTTCCTGGATTAAATAATATATAAAATTATATACGCAAGAGGGAAAAATAATTTCCAGAGACTTTTTTAATATGCAAACGTTACAAATATAAATAAAAGAGAGAGGCAAAGAATATTCTACATATAGCGTATTCCAACTAATTTATTTAATAAAGGTAAAATGTGCTAATGGTTATTTATAAATATATGTTTATATATATATATATATATATATATATATGTATAATGTTATCATTTTATCTTAATCTTGTATAGCCTATCCATCTGTAGTCTATATCCATTGATAATTTGATTATTGATTTGCATTTACGTATTAATATTTTGAATAATTTATCAATATTGCTGAGAATAGCTGGTTATTATAGTATAAAATACCTATATGTATAAAGTAAACAAACAAAATTAGAGGGCCACTAAAATCAATAATACTTAAGCTATAAAAATAAACAATAGACAGATCGATACACATGTAAGCGATATACAATATATCGTGAGATAATTTTACACAACAAATATGTAATTTGTTTGTTTATGTGTGGATTTATGAGTAAATTGAATATAATTTCGCTAACTATAATGTGTTACACGACAATAATATTATTGATATGCTACATTTTCATGATATTTTCAATTATTCAAGTTTCAATTTTTGAAAATCTTGGATTAGAGTGTTTGACAAAAAGTGCAAAAACTGTTACTAAATTTAAAGGTTTACTAAATTTAAAGGTTATTAAATTAACATTTTTTTTCTTTGAAAATTATTCTATTGTTATCAAGAGACACGGTAGTGTCTCGCGCCAAGTACGTGCGGAGCGAGACTCTTTTACGCGATCGCTTTTTACCGAGCTTACTCTAAAATTGTAAAATATTTCCTATAACTCTTCTGATTTATTCTCGGCGATTTATTTCTTATCCTATAAATTTCAAGCGATTATCGCGTAATTCGTATTTTGAGGTATATCGTAATATTAAAATGTATCAAATATTGCGTCAAATACCGAGCTATATTCTATGATCTCTGTGCATATAATGTATGCACATTCACACATTCTTGTATGCATATAATAAATCAACGTATGATTAAATACACATTTTCAGGATTAAATATATCATTAATCTATATTAACCCATCCGTTTTAAAGCAATAGATCTATATGAGAGAAATGTACATTTATATAATATCCCTTAATTTGATATAAATATCCATAAACATATCTTATCTACATCTGATACAATTTTTTTCACAGATCTATTTCTTTAAATTAAAATAATTTTGCACTCACCGATACGATACGCAGCAGCAGAATTGGTGTAACCACACTTACCTGTAACACAAATATATAATCTAAATTATAACAGCGTCCAAAATAATTAACTTTTCCAAAAATAATTGTCGCGTACATAAAATCTTTTATTTATTATCTGTTTTTGTTTTCTTTTTAAGTAAATATCTAATAAAACAGTTCTGTAGACAGTTCTCGAAGACAAAAATATTTTTCTCAAGTATAAACTTTTATAAAATTTAATCAATAAGAAAACTTAATGGATAAATTAATAAGAATCCGTAATAATCGAAAAGTTATTTTAATTTATCTTATATATTTAAATATAATTTATCTTCTATGTTTAAAAGTTATCTATTTATTCTATTACATAATGAAAGATTTATCAGAGACAACAAAAAACATCTGAGAAAGGAACATTTGAATACCTTTCTACATAAATATAAAGAATAAGAGATTTTTGAATACAATGGAAATTTTAATTTCAAATTGCATTAGAGCTTGCCGCATTTGTTCTAAAGTATAGTACTACAATTTACGCATAACACGGAGTTAAACGACGCGTAGAGCACAGGTGAGAGTGCCCGTGTATTTGTGTGTAACAGTAGGTCGGTTACCGCTCCAAGCAATCGATCAATCAATCAATCAATCGAACGGTTGCTCTAAACAGCGGTTCCGACCTGACAGCGAGCTCCGACCGTTATTAAATGCGGAGCCGTTCAGTTTGATACATGCTCAGGGTGAACTGGGAAGGCTAGCCCTAACGACCGGGCCGACCTGACCCGGAATTCTCTGTATACTTTTGTCTATGTTACTGATACGCGATAAACTTCCAAAGAGCTCCTTCCTCCAAGTATATCCGAATTTGGTACCACAAGTTTCCTCTCAACGCAGACGAGACAGACGAGAGAATTCTGATATTTTTGTAATTTTCTTTAATTCTATACGTGCTGCAATTACTTTTTTTAATTTTTAGTATTTTGTCATTTTTTAATAAGATTACAAAGTCTCAGACAAATTTCTGATGACTAGTAAAGTAATTTAAATAAATTACTGTTGAATGTTGGAATTGAAAGCAGACTATGCGAATTACCGCTTTTATTCATTTTTTTACGTTCCCAAAAATAGTTTTACTCGCTAAATAATCAAGAAGACACTGTTTATTTTAATTGTGGTATATATAATTATAATATGTAACATGATACATACTGATTCCGACGTCATTGACAGAAACATACATCCAGGCACATTTCTCTTATAAATATTTCAGAGTCATTGTACCTAATAGATTTGACATTAATATTCCAACAACGAGAAACAATATACGCGGCCGGAATTGATACTTGGATCCTATTTCTCGGGAAAGAAATCCGACGAGGAAGAAATTTATCGCGCGTCAGACTTCGGTTTGTATCGGCCCGAATAAAAGTCGGACGGCGATCGTGAGGACGTTTAAAAATGATTTAATGCGGGGTGGCTCGCCATTCGCGGGGCGGTGAGACACGAGGGGGGTGACTCCGTTGGAGGCAACTTGTTGCATGTCGGTGACACACGACGCCCTTATACCTAGCTCCGTGTCTAAAGACTTATCCCTGTGTTTGTCACACGTAATCCGTTTTCGGCGACTTTTCTTCCTTCCTTGATCCATCGCTCGTCCATTGCGCGCCGCGTATAATTCATTTTTTACAATCTGATAAACCTGACGGTTCTTACGAAATTCTTAATTCCAATACGTCTCCGATAGCCAACGAGAATAATTCGTGTAAAATTAATTTTGACAGCAGTCTAATTTATATATTGTTACTCCCCTTTTCTTTGTCACTTTAATTATTAATATAATGAAGTAAAAATGGAAACGTTGGCAATTTTTAAAATGTTTTTATTTACGTATATTTAATGTGCATATTCTAAAAGCTAAATCTTTTATCCAATGTCATTTTCATAATCCGATTTTCTTGTGTCCTAAAAGAATGGATTAACACAAATTGAATTTTTTAAATAAAAATTTTTGAATCTGTCACATATCATCTTGACATGCAGCAGCGCAAATATAGTAATACAAATATTGTCGATATTTTAAAACATACTCAGAATTTCCCGTTAATTTATCAATATAGGTAATCATATTATAAATAATATTTCCAAAAAATATTTCTCCGCGATTTGCAAGGGCAGGTTTTCATTTTCTTAGAGTATTTTGATTGAGTAGCATCTTTCTCTCTCTCTCTCTCTTTTCTCATTTTCTCGACGTAGAATTTGTCGCGTAAACGAGGTTGGCGGTAGATCCTCGCTAAGCCACGGATGTTTCCTTAGGAGGACTTAAGGATTTGGGAGATTTTTGAGTGCGGTTTCAGGCTGGAGAGAGGGTTGTTTTTCTTCAGGATTTTGCCGTTGCGTCTCGTGACCTCGTGGTCCCGAGATAAAGCCGGGAAAGTCCGAGCGTCACTTTAAAATTGTAACGCGAAGAATCCCATCACCTCACATCCCCGAACTTGCTTTGCTTCTTTATACAAGAATGTTTTGCCCAGATAAATGTAAACCAGCGCATCGTTAGTATAATGTTATCAGTGCAATTTAAACTCACGTATCAAGTTTTTAGGCAGTGGGTAAGATGAGGGATATCGGTAATCGAGTTATCATGTCTTGCTCCTCGTGCGAGTTAGGGATCCGCTTCTAAATTGATCTGACAGAATTAGGATCGTCCAACTATTTCGATGAAATTGCTCGCAGTTAAGACTTTGTCTGATGTTCACAAACATTGACGTCGGACGTGAGACGAGGTCCTCCGCTGATTACGGGACTGCTCACGTGACTTCGAGAACGATGTTGATCTTGAGTTGGTCTTTGACGAGATGCACAGTTGACGGTAGCAAAAATACATTACGTGCCGCGATTCCTTCTTCTCGTATAATTACGCCCAATTATTTTTCGCGCAAATATCAAAAGAAATATTGAGAAAAGTGATTGTAACGAATGTAATTAGAAATTAATTAAGCTACAGCTATAAATTGTAAGTCTGCTTGTGAATTTTTATAAGAATGAGAGAAAGGCGTTACTTTATCTTACCTTTTTTATATATTTATATTTAAAATTTATTTCGCCTGTATATAAAACTCATATAATCCTTTATCTTAATATTGCAAGCTCAATTGAAAAAATTCAGTATTTTGTGAAAATATACTCGTCGTTTAAGTATCGATATATCTGACGTTAACGAACTCGATCAAAAACTCTGCGGGCATATGAACAGCTGAATATCCCTCTTGTTCTTTCACAAGCAACTGCCGTTCGCGGATCGAATAATAGCGCAAGATTGGATCAGAGAAATGAGGGAAACGGCTCGTTTACGTCTAACTAACGTGAAATTACCAGAGCACTCCCGGCGAGCCGCTCTCGACGAATCGACGTTCAATATTCTTTGATCGCGCGCTATTAACGGGCCGGCTCGTTCAGTGCCTCATGAGTGGAATCGCGCCGGTAACTAATGTGATCTAAAAAGAATCGACGCAAACCTAGCCCCATCGCGGCAAACGAATCGCCGGAATTCGACAACGCCTTTCGTGGTTGCACTGAGCATCGAGTTTTTCTGGGGGAAAAAAACGAGAATTTTTTTATTGAAATAATGATTTCTCGCAGCTGAGATATCAAATCGATAAGATCGATAAAGAATTATTAAATTAGGAAAAGTAATAATACCGATAGAGGGAAAATATAGTTCGATGTAAATTTTGTCAATGTAGATTAATAACTGCTTTCATTTATTGATTGATTTCTCCTGGAAATAGAAATAAACGAACATAAGTCAGACGAGGTAATGCTTAGTGAAAGCAGACATGAATTCTTGTCACCGTACGCAGTTTAATCAAGTAGATGTGGAAATTAACTTATATGGCACGCTATAGGAAACCACGTAGGTTCTCACCCCTGCATATTCATAGCACTTCAAAGGATTACACTACTTACGGGAGATTACGGGAGATAGGAGCAAATAACGCTCCTTCGTCGAACGCATTCAAATGCTTGATTGTTAATTTTCACGCGAGGAACAGATAAATTGAGTGATAAGAGAGTCGCACGATGACGCGGAAATTTTATAGACGCAGAGTACATAATGTTTTCTAAACTTGTCGACCCAGTTACGTACCAATATACAATCGCGGGTTTGAAGCTTTCAAAATGATTGCCCCATTTCGCATTTTGCGTTTGCATTTTCGTTTGTGAAATACATTGCCAATTACTTCGGCGGAAGCACTCAATTCAGACTTATACCAATGATTCAAAAATACAAATTTTCAAATTGTACACCATGTAAAATAGGCTATTGGTATGAAAGAGCGGTTACAGTTTTTTCATTTTCTTTTGGGAAAAGTAAATTCAATTAAGTTTTTGTATTGTCTACGAAAATTTTTAAAGCTGATAAAACTGTATAAAGTTCGATATTTTTAATATAGGACAATAATTAATTCCTCCATCTTATTTGTATCAACTTTGTCTTATTTTCTTTTTACCAACTCAATATACTTTCTTTATCCCGAACATAAAATGACAGTGTAAATATTCTAGATGTAGATTATGCATATTTAACTTTGATATAGAGAGTCGGCATTCATTTCGGAGTCTCTCTCTCCCTCTCTCTCTCTCTAACATCTCACCGTCGCGTCGTTCTCTCTATCCCCGGCAATTGCCGGGACGATAGGCGGCGGCGTCAAAATACGCGGCCAAGACAGCGACGCCGTCGTCGAGTCGCGCGCGAATCTAAATCCTAGCTAATAGTTTCGTTCTGGCGGCGGAACCCGCGTAATTTAGCTTCACGGGTTCGCTTGAGCCCCGCGATTGTCCCATCCCGTCGACAGTTTCACGTTTACGCTTTCGCGCTCCCGCTTTCCTCGCAAAATTCTCACCCTCACCCTCGCCATCCGCCGCGCCGTGCGTCTCCCCTTCGTCTCCATCGTTTCCCGGTTTTCCTCGTATCCCTGTCTTACGAGAGGCAAAGTGGCGCACGGGACTCCCAACGGCAATGTTCACTATATTAACACCTCCATCCAACCTTAATGAATCCCTCAGTCTCGGCGAGATCGAGGATGAGGGGAGATTGCTCCAGCCCATCCTATACACGTTTATACTCACACCTCACCGCACTATCTCTTTCCAAGTCGTAAATATCTCCCTGCTTCTCTACCTTACTTCGGCGTTAAAGTCTGTCTTTGTCTTTAATTACGACGTCATGATAATGACTGCTCCTCTTTCAACACGATCTCTAACGCCGAAGATGGCGGCTGGGATATGTAAAAGATATCTCCTCTGTTTACGACAAATTAACGATCGCGGAGAAAACGTTGTGAAAATTTAAAAACTTTTCAGAAATAAAATTTCCTGTAACAAGTTTAGGTATACTTTTTCATAAAAATTATTGTATGAATTAGATATACACTCCGGATTTTCCGTATTAATATTTTTACTATTTTTATATTGATATATGAATATAATTTTGCCAACAAAATACCAATAGAAACTGGGCCGATTTGGCGGAGACGTTTAATCCTCTAAAAACTTTGAGACATGCACAATGAATGTGCGAGGGTATCTCATTGCGCTCGCACGACTGGTTCCTCGTATAACGTAAACAAAGGGTTGTCTGAACCGGATCGTTAACAATCACTCACTGTCCGTTACGACTCGAGCCACTTGTCTACCAATTTGTCGAACCGCTTGAAAAAAATGGAGTGATCGAACAGAGAAGACTGCGTAAGTACGCAAAATATATCGTGTATATATAGATGCATCTGAAACTTATTGATTTGGACAACACAAATTTCTAAAATGAAGATATTAACATTTTTTCTATATTTTCAATATTCTTAATCAATTGGGAAGAATTAAGATTATTACGTTTTATAAACAAATTTCTAATTTTGTATAATATTTCAAAACCTAATTGTGTTTTCGAAGGTAAAATTGCCATTTATCCTTAGTAATTAAAGAAAATCACGTATCTGATGAAATAAGATTCTGAACGTTTTTAAATTTATTCAGAGTAAAGAAAATTAAACAAAAAAAAAAACAATAATATTGACGAGTGGATATAATAATTAATCATGCATAATGCGTAATTCTATATATAATATAATTGAATAAACTAAA
Source organism: Temnothorax nylanderi (assembly GCF_030848795.1). Lineage (NCBI taxonomy): Eukaryota > Metazoa > Arthropoda > Insecta > Hymenoptera > Formicidae > Temnothorax > Temnothorax nylanderi. The sequence goes on along the minus strand of NW_027249486.1, from coordinate 9,193 downwards.
AAATATAGATATATATAATCTAATAGAATATAATTAAATTCAGAAATAACAGAAATGTTATACATTTTTATAAGATTTATATGTGAATAATAATATTGAAAATTTAATAACTATCACGGTATCATACAAAATCCAATTCGCAATCATCAATGTGTTATCATAACATAATAGATTTTAGTAACAGTCGAGCAACCTCGTTTCGCGGTTTTTCCTAATATTCATCGTTCGGGTGAAACAATTCGCGAAAGCCAATCCGCTTTATGAAACGAGAAATATCTCGTAACCGCGCGAAATATGCCGGCGAAGGGGAGGAAGGGAGGGTGAGAGAGAAAGAGCCTCCGCATTCGGCATTTCTATTTTCCTATTACTTTCTCGGCCGCCTTTTCGTTGTTGTTTCTTTCGGCGGTATTCCCTTATTGCCTTCCCGCGCGTCTGCCCCTTTCTCGTAACTTTCTTTAAACTCATCACGTCCGCGCCCTCCGCTTCCTTTGTTTCTTTTCCGTCGAGGTGGTCCGTCCGCGCGCGTCCCGACGTTACCGCTTCACCTTTTCCCGGCTGTTGCAGCGTTTCTTCCGCTCATCTCGGCAAATGGCTTCGCCCTTACCGTCTTCCTTTCCCTACCTCCGCCTTACCGTTCGCGTGTCCTTTTCTTCCTAATTCCTCAAGACCTCGTCTCCGTCCTCCAAGACGTTTTTCCCGTCCCCGGCGGCCGCTTCTACTCCCTTTAGTTTACACGTTACCGCGGGACGTCTATGCAGCAGTTGGACGTTTCGACCGCATTTCCCATTTTCCACGCGGCTGCAGGGAGATCGAAAGAGGATCGCTACCAATCACTCACTGTCCACTACAACTCAAACTGCCAGATCGTATACGCGCGCGAGTGTCGGTTGCCCGCCGGTCGATTCGACGTTTCTTCGGCGGTTGATGCTAATTTGTTCGTTGCTTCTGCTATTTGTTCGCGGCAATCGACATCTGCGGAACGGATATCGGACTGGTCCGTATCCGTATCGCGCGGAGCGTGATGTCAATTTCATGAGATTCTTGGACAAACAACGTAAGATATTTATACCAAGTTATATTGAAAATTGAGTTTTATAATGGAAAAGACTACATTTTCCAAATTTAGACTTAGATAATTATTGAGAGACAGATAAATTATTGAGAGGTGGAGATTTTGTATGTAAAGTCAGCGTGGACAAGATTTTTGCAAGGATCCGTTTTAATTCTATAAATTTCTGGCCCAAATTTTGCGAAAAACCGTGCAACACAATAGTATCGCGTCACTTGCGAAATGCGCGTTCCGTAAAAACGTAGCAATAGCGAGATTTTTCATTGATTTTGGAAAAAAATGCTCAGAATTCATTCCGTTAAAATGTCTGGCGCGACGCGATGTGCGCTGCCGTAAAACACCGCGATATAGCAACGGACGCGGATCAGAGGGTTTCATGTGACCACTTCGGCTTTTCCGTGCATAGTAAACGCAAGGGATGGGGAGGAGGAAGGTGGATGGGATCGAAACCCATCACTCACTGTCCACAACAATCCGAGCAGGACGCGCACATCAGTTATCACTGGCCGCTTCTTCGGCAGCGGACGCAAATTTGAGCAGTGCTGCAATAGATATCGTAGCTGACAGATGGTTTAAGATTTCGAAACGTTACACCGCGGCGCTTACAACAGATTTCGATTGAACGTTGCATCTCTTTGATGAGAAAAAATGCTCATATATAACATATTATATTACTTTATGATCATCCTCTATAAACTCTCATTACGTAAACATGTATATAATTATACCTCTTCAAAGTAATTTTAATTAACATTAATTGTGCGTGTACGAAAGTTTATGCGAAAAAGCTTCGTCATAAAATTACACATGAAACAGACGCGCAATGCATTTTTCTAAAGTAAATAACTAAACAGATAAATAATCAATTCTGGGCCTTCTCCCCTTTCCCCGTGACCTCAGTCCGCTGTATCGCTTTTCCAGCTAAATTGCCTAAGTAATCAAAGGTACGCGCAAACAATGGAAAACTAGAAACTTGATCGAATCAGCGAATCGCCGATATATCGAACGTTCAACGTTTGTTCGTGTCAACAGAAAACGGAACTGGCTTCGTCGAAGCCGTAGGTATTATCCAGTGCGCCACGTTACGGTCTCGCTGTAACATCCTGCCTCTTGTTCCGCGTCTTCTTCTCCCGAAGTCGGCGAGACAAGAATATCACCTTCTCTAACTCGACTGTTCCAGTTATTGCTGAACCTTCTCTCTTAAAAGAAGGAGAGAGGAGGGCGCAGTTTGCGCTTATGCCGCGGAAGTGGCATATGGTCGCGTTGTCGTCAAACGGGGGCACATTCAATTATCCCGAGACCGGCGGCGATGGCGGTGCACCTCAAAGTGCGGTGCATCTCAAAGTATAAAGATTAAACGCTGCAACAATATCAGCAGCAGCAGCAACAACGACAGTGGCGGCGGTGACAGTGGCAATGGCGACGCGACGGCGCGGCGGCAGCATCCCCGCGTTTCGGTCGGCTTTTATTGTTCGGAGATAACAATGGAGAGGCCATGCAGATGCCTGCCGCTCATAAAGCCTCCCACTCTCTTTTTTAACCTGGCGTCACTCCGCTTCCCGTCGAGGTGTTCGAATTTTTCCTCTTTACGCCCGAGGGTCGCGTCCGCCTCCCCTTCCCCCTCCCTCCCTCGCGCACCGCGCCCTTTTCCCCGCTGTTCACCCTTTTATTGGCACGCCGGAATGTTTGCATTGCGAGACCGGCAGAGTGGCCGACCGGCACGGTCCGTATGTCGGTTTCATGAATTTCATTTGTAGCGACAAGACGACGCGTATATATTCGCGCCGGGCACGCCGGCAATGCGGCTGGATTTTTATAAACGGAAAGGGGAATATTTCCTTCTCATTCTTTTACGGACGAAATTGTGCCTTGCGGGGTATGTGGCATTAAATACCGCCTTTTTCCCCGATTCTGCTAGCCAACATTCTCTTAAAGGAATGTATATTTAAAATTAATCAAGGATTAAATTATACCACGCTTATTTGCGTAGCAGTTAATTTTTAATTCAATAAAGACCCTTCTTCTCTAACCGCTATAAGTTTTCACCTCGAGTTTTCACATGGTAACTATTATAATTTTATATAAAAAATAAATGATGCAAATATTAAATCACAACTCAAAATATGGCCAATATGTCAAATACTTATAAAACTCATAACTGAATCTGATATCTATTTGACTTGTCATTTATATTACCTTTATATAGCGAAATATTTTAAATATTTGAATTTCATTTAGCATTTCTTACTCACTGTCATTTTCCATGAGTGACAATTCTAATCGAATTTAATTATATCTGAGTCACAAAATACACGATATGTCAAAATAACTTAGTCATTCTTGTTTGAATACTGTCTTGTCTCTTTATTGATTTTCGCAGCCAGCGGAATGTCTGTGACAAGAGCTGAGTGAACATTGATTCTGAATCGAATACAATATTTAGCGGTCGCTTAAATTGACGCCATCAATAGTAGATGGACTGAATTTAGGATATTTGCATCAATTGCCGCTATAACTTATTAAATTCACGTCTCTCTCTCATCTTTAAACTACTAAAAAATTTTATTTATGTCTATATTAGATTGACTGGATTGATTGAAATCCTTAAAGCTTCAAATTTCTAGAGAGACATGAAAACTTTAAAGTCTGAGAAGTTTTTATTTTTGAAAGTATAACTTTTCATATCTACAAAGATCTACCTTTAGATTCATAGAAAATTAAAATTTAAACAGTCTTTAGATTACCAAATAAAGACTAATTTTTAAATCTGCAATTGTTTACCCGTGTATACCTAAGAACGTCATATCTTTGAGTCAAAAGCGACGTTCTTGCGTTCAGTTTTTCATGCATGTCTTTGGATTTTTGGATTCTTTGGTCTCTTTAAATCGCAAAATTGGATAAAATTTTTCACGAGTACACTGATTAAAGAACAGACCAATGCCAATGTGCTAGGCGTTAGGCGAGGCAACCGAGAATGAATAGTGCGCAGGAAGAACGGTATTGGCCGAGCCCAACACATACGCACACGCACACATATATACACACATACACATACAAGGGATCAAAGTTTACCGGACTCTAGAGACATAGCACGTAATTACATGACATACAATACATTCTGCGCCCTCTTATTCAACCTATTTTCATTCTGTTTTCCCCTTGACATGCACCCATCTCATATGTAATCTCTCACAATGCATATAATTCGCTCAATTTTCTTTGCGTATCAGTATAATACTTATTAAGCGCACCGAGATTCATTTTCTGTGACTTGAATGTTCGAATCAAGGCATGATTCAATCAAAGCGTTCCTAGCAACATAATTCAGAGCGATTATTTTTGATCATCATTTTCTTGACTTTTGTATACGTTAATCTCCTGTGTCGACAATGGTTTTGATTACAGTGTTTCTTTTCTGCATTATCTCATTAAATAATGATAAGATATTTATATATAATTTATATAAATTATAGATACTTTGAGATAAATTGAATAAAAAATGAGAAAATAATTTTATTACTCAAGAAAAGCTTATTAAAATGTATATATTTTTTGATAATTATAGTTTTTTAATGTATTTCTCGTCGACATTTTTATTTAGCTGTAGACGTTATGTAGGACGTTAGGTAAGGATCACAACAATTTAGTCACGGCAGACACTTTAATGAATAACTATGCTAGAACGCATTGCAATGATTAGTACATACATTACATGTAGGAGACACAAATTTTGGTGTGTCTGATAATATTTTAGGTGCCGCTGCAAATCTGAGCTTTGATCCACAGCTAAAATTGTGTCTATGACAATTACTTCAGTTTGCAATATCGTTTACTAGGTTAGTTCTATTGCAATTTGCAAAAATTAGTAAAATAGGGTAAATTCGGGTGAGATAGCCATAGAGGAGAGATGGCCAACCCATGTTTTCTGAATCTAGCTCACCATCTAGTATTAAATGAACAACATGGATGGACCATCTCTCCTCTATGGCCATCTCACTCGAGTTTACTCTATATGTATATATATAGAGTAAATAAAACTGTAAATATTAGATATAAAAAACACATAGTTATATTTTGTTTCATAAAAGAAAAATATAATGTATATAATACAAATGTATATTATATTATATATCTACTCGTAACCTAAAGCATACACATACATATATATATGGCTAACATTACTACAACTTATAACATAGCTTACTTTCAACCGCATTATCGCAACTATAAATTTTATTTTTTTCATAATTTAATTATGTATATGTATAGAGAATATAGAGTATACATATATATATATAGAGCTTACTTTAATATAACTTATAATGTAGTTTACTACTGTATAACTATCGCTGCTAACTCAAAATTTCATTTCTTTACATAATTTAATAAAAATAATGTGTATATCCTTATATTTCCGGTTGCAAGTTAATACAATAAACACAAATATTAAAACGCAAAAAAAATATTATAGCTGTTCTTTCTTTGGTTTCTTATATGAAATATGACGTTAAACAGGATGGTGTAAAATAACATATTGCTCACCATTGCCTGCCGTATAAACAAATAAAGGAAAAGAGTCAAATAAATCATCATATTTCACCGACAGCCACTTGTACTTTGTTTCACTTCAAAGCCGCCAATGTTACAATTAAGACCAATATTTATTAAAGCAGAACAAATAAAAACTGGGATCTTCTGATTAATAATAATAAGTTGAATTTCTACAAAAATAGGACAAGAACATTTGTCTATTCCATAAACCACACCATTTTAGGTTCATATTTAGTACTTTTATAATTAACCCAATTGGCAATAAAACAACATGGATTAGAAATTATATCATTAGGTAATGATGGCATACAATACAGGCATATAACAATTGATTAAATAATCTACATAATACAGTGTATTGCCTCTATAAAACAAAATAATAGCAAACACATTTTTAAATTAATTAAATGTAGTTATTTATTATTATACATAAGATGTTATAAAATTGATTTCTTATAAATTGTAAGTAAATTGTAATATGGATATAGTGCACGATTATTTAGAAAGACTTAATATATTAATATATTTATAATATTTTTAATTGTAATTTATTTCTACTATTTACTATAAATACAATATTTTAAACCCCATTTCAAAATTATTCTAATATGTTAATCTTTCTTATTACTGTACATTTGTAAAAAAGGTATATATTTACTGTACTAAAAATATAATTCCTTTATCATATACATGTATATAAAAAAATATATATATAGCTTTTATAAATTTATTTGTAATACTATGAATTATTTATCAATATACTGCATCAATTGCAGAACCTAACTTGCCTTTTCTTCAGTAGGAAATAACTTTATTATATGATCACTTAGGAAAGATGCCCTGTTACTTGTGATGTTATTATTTATATTAGACGATAATTCGTTACTGACTATTATTTTTGCCAGCTTATTTGCAAGTCATTATCTAACCTGCCTTCATTTGTATATGAACGCCAGCAACAATAAGCCATCGTCGGATTTTTTCAATATTGCTTCAAGATTCTGTACAACAATAAAAAGACAGTAAAAATAATTTGTATAACAAAAGTATACCCATCGTATCGTAACTGCTTTAGCCATTCATAATTTTATTAGCCAAGTATGAACTTAATAATTGATATGAACTTAATAACAATGCTTCTTATCAACATTTATTAAAAATAATCGTTGGTGCAGAGATTTAATCATAACTTACATAATCACTGTACATATGATGCGTTACTGCCACGTTTAGTTGTCTCATTTGTCGATTTTTCTAAAAGAGGAACAATTAATTAGAAAATAAATAAGAAATATGAGAAAATAAAAACTTTAAATAAAATATATAAACATACAGTCATTTTATATTACAAGAGAAGTATTATTAATATTCAATAAATATAGTAATATTCAATAAATTCTTACCACTATATTCTGAAGGTGTGCCAGAGCGAGATATTTCAAAAACATAGCTGTTATCGTCATTTATATCAACAAAATGTTGCGGCTCAATAACAGCGTTTGAATGTTGCTGTGCTGTAGTAATTATTGCATGTAGAGGTTCCTGCTCTGTTATAATTGCTGTATTTGTTTCTGGTTGCAGCTTCTTCATTTACGTGTTGGCTGCTCTGTTGTAGCTTCTTCATTTACATGTTGCTGCTCTGTTGTAGCTTCTTCATTTACATGTTGCTGCTCTATTACAGCTTCTTCATTTAAATGTTGCTGCTCTGTGGCATCTTCTTTATTTAGCTCTATTCTAATCTTAGCTTCTTTTTAGGATTAGTATTAATAACATATGTTGCTGTTCCTCTTCTGCTGGTAACTGCACAATAAGAAATACACTACTTTAAAATATGATATTAAAAACATATAATCACATATAATCACATAAAAAGAAATACATACCTCACAAAGATATTTCTTCAGTTTACTCTGAAATTTCGTCGGGGTCCAATGTGTGGAATTAACAATTTAGATCTTCCTCTGTTAAAATATCTAAGTGCTCTATTCAATGTCTTGAGCTGTAAATAACCAATTATATCAAGTATAGGATATCTGTCATATATTTAAAGAACGATTGTTACACATTTCTGTAATTTAGAAATTGCTTAATTCACTGTGTGGGAGCTATCAATATTTTAATATAAGTCGTTGCATTACATAATTTCAGAATTATATAAAATGTTTAAAATATTCTGTTCATTGACCTCGACAATCTCATAACCTCTAAGTATAATATCAATTAACCTGCGCAAAATAGCAGCACACTGTAATAATTAAAAAAAGTAAAACTATGCTGATTCACGAATCTGATTGTAATACACAGATCACCATAAGAACTGTAATGCTTGCTACGTTAGGGCTCAGACACAATGAAAAAAATAAGGAATAAGATAAAGGAATAAGGAATAAGGGAATGTCGCATCTCACTTCAGTACACGTACATTAAAGTGAGATGCAACATGCCTTATTCCTTATTCCTTTATCTTATTCCTTATTTTTCTCATTGTGTCTGAGCCCTTACTGCCACGGAAAAAAAAGGATTTGCTACTATACGGACAACTAACATTTTTTGCTGCGAGAGCTAATTAATTTTGCAATAATAGCAAAACTTTTTGCTGCAATAGCAATGTTCAGCAAAACTATTGCTATTGCACAAAATGTTTTGCTATTATTGCAAAATTAATTAGTTCTCGCAGCAAAAAATGTTAGTTGTCCCATATTTAACAAATAGATTTGCTGTTGCAGCAAAACCTTTTTTTCGAGATTTTTCGATGGTCTGGAATTTTCCATAGGTTATGTTTCGCTCACAACGTATTATCTTTACATTCGTGCATCGTGATTGTTGATTGTTGATTATATAAATTGAGAGGTATATATATATATCAATTAACATACCTTCGAAGTTCGCGATTACCTCTTCGCTGAATCCCCATTCGGTTAATAGACGTTTATATTATTATCATTAGCCGACATGTTATTTCTAAATGTAACATTAATATTAAAGAAAAAACGTAAGTTACCAAGCAAATATATATATTTCACATATATTTATACTATTTTAATGCTTCTAGCCTTTCTGGTGCACACGCAACGATACACACTAACACGCACCAACACGCGTATCATACGCACGTCGCATCGACGCCACCGCTAGTTCGACCTTCCACACGCCCGGCAACGTCCCGCGAAACTGGCGCGAAGAATCCGAAAAAAGACAATCATGAAATAAAACACTACTGATGCATGAATCACACTCACTTATACATATTTTGCTGTGTTAGTTACAGCTGTTAGCTGTCATAGCAAACTTACAGTTTCTGATCGATATGATCATAGCAAACAAGTTTACTTTGCTAAGAAAGCGATATAATAGCTACAGTGGCAAATTCTTTTGCTGCAGCAGCAAATACTATTTCAGCGAACCATGATTAGCTACAGCGATGAACATTTTTTTTTCCGTGTAGATACTTTGAGATAAATTGAATAAAAAATGAGAAAATAATTTTATTACTCAAGAAAAGCTTATTAAAATGTATATATTTTTTGATAATTATATTTTTTAATGTATTTCTCTGAGATGCACTCTCTCTTT